>NC_134700.1:128444052-128674052 GCF_043290135.1 Rhipicephalus microplus
GCTGCATGGAAAAATACACAGTATGAAGCGATGTCAAGTCGATGCGCACTGCCGCCGAACTGAAGATCACCCGGTGGATGTTTGGTTTATATGTGCAGGGTCAAGAAGCCACATGGCATGCGCAGGAGTAGTATGCTTTGCTTCCACCACCAACAGCTGGTATGGCCGGCAACCGGCGGATCCGATTCTTTTTCCGCTTCTAAGGGCAGTTTCGCTGTGCGCACTTCAAACAGGCTGCATGGAAAAATATACAGTATCAAGCGATGTGAAGTCGATGCGCACTGCCGCCGAACTTAAGATCACCTGGTGGATGTTCGGTTTATATGTGCAGGGTCAAGAAGCCACGTGGCATGCGCAGGAGTAGTATGCCTTGCTTCCACCACCAACAGCTGATATGGCCGGCCACCGGCGGATCCGATTCTTTTTCCACTTCTAAGGGCAGTTTCGCTGTGCGCACTTCAAACAGGCTGCATGGAAAAATATACAGTATCAAGCGATGTGAAGTCGATGCGCACTGCCGCCGAACTTAAGATCACTCGGTGGATGTTCGGTTTATATGTGCAGGGTCAAGAAGCCACATGGCATGCGCAGAAGTAGTATGCTTTGCTTCCACCACCAACAGCTGATATGGC
This sequence comes from Rhipicephalus microplus, assembly GCF_043290135.1. Lineage (NCBI taxonomy): Eukaryota > Metazoa > Arthropoda > Arachnida > Ixodida > Ixodidae > Rhipicephalus > Rhipicephalus microplus. Next base: position 128,444,685 of record NC_134700.1, read on the forward strand.
CGGCAACCGGCGGATCCGATTCTTTTTCCGCTTTTAAGGGCAGTTTCGCTGTGCGCACTTCAAACAGGCTGCATGGAAAAATATACAGTATCAAGCAATGTGAAGTCGATGCGCACTGCCGCCGAACTGAAGATCACCCGGTGGATGTTCGGTTTATATGTGCAGGGTCAAGAAGCCACGTGGCATGCGCAGGAGTAGTATGCCTTGCTTCCACCACCAACAGCTGATATGGCCGGCAACCGGCGGATCCGATTCTTTTTCCACTTCTAAGGGCAGTTTCGCTGTGCGCACTTCAAACAGGCTGCATGGAAAAATATACAGTATCAAGCGATGTGAAGTCGATGCGCACTGCCACCGAACTGAAGATCACCCGGTGGATGTTCGGTTTATATGTGCAGGGTCAAGAAGCCACATGGCATGCGCAGAAGTAGTATGCTTTGCTTCCACCACCAACAGCTGATATGGCCGGCAACCGGCGGATCCGATTCTTTTTCCGCTTTTAAGGGCAGTTTCGCTGTGCGCACTTCAAACAGGCTGCATGGAAAAATATACAGTATCAAGCGATGTGAAGTCGATGCGCACTGCCGCCGAACTGAAGATCACCCGGTGGATGTTCGGTTTATATGTGCAGGGTCAAGAAGCCACGTGGCATGCGCAGGAGGAGTATGCCTTGCTTCCACCACCAACAGCTGATATGGCCGGCAACCAGCGGATCCGATTCTTTTTCCACTTCTAAGGGCAGTTTCGCTGTGCGCACTCCAAACAGGCTGCATGGAAAAATATACAGTATCAAGCGATGTGAAGTCGATGCGCACTGCCGCCGAACTGAAGATCACCCGGTGGATGTTCGGTTTATATGTGCAGGGTCAAGAAGCCACATGGCATGCGCAGAAGTAGTATGCTTTGCTTCCACCACCAACAGCTGATATGGCCGGCAACCAGCGGATCCGATTCTTTTTCCACTTCTAAGGGCAGTTTCGCTGTGCGCACTCCAAACAGGCTGCATGGAAAAATATACAGTATCAAGCGATGTGAAGTCGATGCGCACTGCCGCCGAACTGAAGATCACCCGGTGGATGTTCGGTTTATATGTGCAGGGTCAAGAAGCCACATGGCATGCGCAGAAGTAGTATGCTTTGCTTCCACCACCAACAGCTGATATGGCCGGCAACCAGCGGATCCGATTCTTTTTCCACTTCTAAGGGCAGTTTCGCTGTGCGCACTCCAAACAGGCTGCATGGAAAAATATACAGTATCAAGCGATGTGAAGTCGATGCGCACTGCCGCTGAACTGAAGATCACCCGGTGGATGTTCGGTTTATATGTGCAGGGTCAAGAAGCCACGTGGCATGCGCAGGAGTAGTATGCCTTGCTTCCACCACCAATGGCTGATGTGGCCGGCCACCGGCGGATCTGATCCTTTTTCTGCTTCAAGGAGCAGTTTTGCTGTGCACACTTTAAACAGGCTGCATAGAAAAATATACAGTATCAAGCGATGTGAAGTAGATGCGCACTGCCGCCAAACTGAAGATCACCCGGTGGATGTTCGGCTTATATGTGCAGGGTCAAGAAGCCACGTGACATGCGCAGGAGTAGTATGCCTTGCTTCCACCACTAACAGCTGATGTGGCCGGCAACCGACGGATCCGATCCTTTTTCCGCTTCTAAGGGCAGTTTCGCTGCGCAAACTTCAAACAGGCTGCATGGAAAAATATACACTATCAGGCGATGTGAAGTCGATGCGCACTGCCGCCAAACTACTGCCAAACGGTAACGGTACAATCATTTTGGCGGACGGGACATCAGGTAAAGACACGGGTGTATCTGTCGGCACCGTACTACCCAGGAAGGCTGCTTGTTACGTGCATAGAGCTTCCAGTGTACGATGTAATTATCGGTATTATTCTGGGTGCCCATATGGTAATGCCCCGTTTCGACATGACAGTACTGGCCGAAAGAGACTCGCTAACTATAGTTAAGAAGAGGGTATGGGAGAACGACCTTATTGCTGTTGCCAATGCTGAAAGGAAACAGGACTTACGGGCAGCAGGTACATCTACGAAGTTCCCTGTCAATAAGGAAGACATACAGACTCCACGTCAAGAGCGTCCGTCTTTGACTCATAGTTTAGATGCCTCTAGATGGTTATTGCGTCTGCCGGAATAAGATTGCTCCGTAATGGAAAACAACTCAAGGTGTGCATTGCAAACCACTGAAGGAGACGCTGAAAAGCATCAAGCAGCCTGCGTGAGCTTAGGGGAGTCTACAATCCAAGCAGAAAAGCCGGCTAACGCCATCTTACAAACTAAGCAACAAAATAACACGATATACACTTGATCAAGTCGGTTTGGCCATGAAGCCACATTTGCAGCACGTCCGCATCTACAGCCTCGGCTTTCTTGGCTGTTGCTTTACCAGGAAAAGCCATTCACTATATATATTGCAGACAAGAGCATGAAAGCTGTTTTCGCCGAAGCACCCGGAAATCAAGGAAGTGGAGATGTTATTGCTGGATCTAAACAGCCTCTGAAGCGACTTTAGTTTAACGTATGCAGAAGTAGCCCAACAGCGAGTCCGAGCCACCTAGAGGGAAGCTAGAGGCAAGGTGAATCAGCTGCACTAGGGAGCGGTGGCGCCCTTAGTGCCTAGTCATGTGTCAGCAACGAGAAAACTGCTAAGTTTCTGCAAAGCTGTTTTACAGCTGGTCGTTGTCTTTGGCTTAACAAAAGGGGCAGTACTCATGAAAAAGATTAACGGGACATCGCATCCCTTAGCGTACAAATATGTGTAGGTTTTTACGCAGAAAATGCAGTACAGTGCTGTTGAGAACTGAAGTTTGCAGGAGCTTTATTGTACTGTTTTGTCACCAGTTACAGGAGTGTTTGCGTGAAGTTAAGTATGTGCATTGCAAATGGCTTAGGTTGGGACTGTTCCTTAAGTAGCCAACGTGTTCTTTTTTAGAGTAGAACCCACAAGTTTGAGTGCTGTGGGTCTTGGAAATGAGCAGAAAATTGATTGTTTGACGTAGTATCTTTCAAATTTTGAACAGAATAATTAACCCATATTTAGATTACGGAGTTCAAGTCTCATGCAGAGGAAACCGTGTAGGGCCTGAAGTGTTTTGTCTTCTAATGTGACGTGCGAATGTGTAACCTTTTGTTCGTATTGCTAGATGAACAGAAGACTTGAGTGGGAGCTTGTATGGTGCGCGCGCAAGGAGCGAGTGGGCCGTGCGTGAGTGATACTGGAAGGAGAGGACGAGAACACTAATGCGCGTGCAAGACAATCGCGAGCACATGGAAGATAATACAAAGGATTAAAAGGAAGGGACCGACGACGTTGAGTCGTTCGATGTAGTTGGGTGGCCGGACCCAAGCGTCATACATCAACGTTGTGGTGGACGAGTTGAGGCCACAGGCGTCACGTGGCCGCCAACTACCTCCATCTCCTGCGCCTCGCCAGCACACACATCTATACCCTTGCAAGTTATCAGGAACATCTGCCCACCTCCCGGAAGCAGCCCTCTCACCATTCAGCACCTCATTTAGCCACGACGCTTCAGCGTTACGCCTCTCTCAACGTGACGAACAGTGAAGTGGGTGAGCCCGCGTCACCTTAGTGCACGTGACTTTCGTGTGGGGTTGGAGACACTAATTGATAAGTGCGAGCTTTCACTGTTTTTTCGTGGTATGGGTTTAGTGTGTGTGCTTCTTGTGTTTATAAAGTGTTTTTGAACCTGAATACAGCCGCGTAGATTGGTGGGATCGTTCATGCTCTCTAGCTCAATAATTGAAAAACCACAATTTCTCAATACACAGAAACACTTTGTACTTGTGGGTGACTTCAACGTTTACATTGTGGACCTTAGCCTTGTCGGTGACTTAGGTCGCTCAATTTTCATTACATGGGACAACACTCTGACAACGTATAATTACTTTTCCATACGATAGCCATAGCTTCGCGCAGTTTTCATGCTTCACTTCTTGGAGATCTTTCTTATTTATTTTATTTGTATTTTCCTCAATCTTGCGGAGATGTGCAAGATTATTTTTCGCTCACACTCAACCACGCTGAAAAAGGAGTTTGGCGAAGCGTGCTCTTTGACGCTATCGTTATGAAGAAAAGCGCGTAGGATACAAGTTCAGACTCCATGGCTTCTAATTCAAAGCAGTTGGTAGAAGTGGTCGGCTAATGCTTTCAATAATATGCAATACAATTATCATAAGCTCATATGCGTAACTGTATTCATCTTGCAAACCAATGACACGTAAATATAAAAAATAAGGCATATCAAGCCTTCTACAAACAGGCCCACTTTGCGTCTAAAAACACATTAAAATCAGCGTCACCATTCTATGAAATATTTGTTGCTGCAGGTGGAACTTTTTATTCTCGTCACTTGAAGTATTTTGACAAATCAATCGTGGCGATCAGACTATTATTGTTACAGTCACAAAAACAGACGTATACATGGCTATATCTATTGCGTGAGTTTTTGTGAAGAAAATAAAATCCTTTTGTTTATTGAGAGCTTGTTGATTTGATGCATGCTTTTAGGTCAGCAAAACCGAAGTATTTTCGCAATGAAAGAAATTACTTCGTCTCAAGCTACGTCTTACCTTAACGTAGATTAGTACGAGACAACGTAAAGTAGCATCACATCCTGGTATCCCGGTGTTTTCATGTGTTCCTAAGCACCCACAATCACAGCAGTTTTGTATATAATCAACAAGAAGATATCAACCAATGACGTTGAACAAACAACGGTAGCGGCAGCTGTGGCATTGTTGATCCTCGACCGGCCTTCATCGTAGTACCTTCATAATGACGACCGTCCTGCTTCCCAAGAGCATGCCTCACAGTTGGCGTCTATATATGGAAGGCATTTCACGTTGCCGCCATGGGAGGTTATGAACGCGCCTGACCATGTGGATGCCATATTGATAACTAAGGAAAAGTATTACCTGTAATCGTACAGTCAACAAAAAGTCAGGTTTGTTCTTCATATCTATGTTTGCATTGTAAATGAACGATACTTTCTTGGAGGTCCCACTATTCACTATTCGCACATACTCTAACTAATAACAGTGCGCACGCATGTATTTATATGTAATTAAAACAAACAAAAGCGTTGTCTCCACTGCGCATGTGTGCACTGCTGCTGTTGCCTGGTTCCGGCCCCCTAGCTTTGTCAAGACGTATGCTTACAGCTTTCTTGCTAGGGTGGCCTTCAACATTTTACTTGATGCATGTCGTAAATAACATTTGACTTGAAAAAAAAATTTAATACACTCGTGCTGGTTTCTCGCATATTACAGAGATTCACCTTGGCGGTGCCATCGCGCTGCACGCATTGTGCATACTGATTCTGGTGTACCACGTCATGACGAGTCTTTCAAGGGCGGGCGTAACAGCGAATGCAAACCACTCGACAGCGGGATCATGTCGCCGACTTCCTTTGTTTTCTTATCGGGTCGCCTGCACTCACATTATTATTTTGCTATCCGGTGCCGAGTGCGACCTGTGCACAATCTGCCATTCTTGTGTCATATCCTCTCAGCTGATAGCCCCCGATACAGTCGTCTCTATGAGAACGCCTTGCCAGGCCAGGAAACAGCAGCGACACACAGATGGCTACACTGCACGAGTTGAGCGTCGAAGGGTCGGGAAGAAACGCAGGAACATATTTTATTGTTATGTATATTGTTCGAGCAAACTTAGCGTCTGATTCATGAATGTACTACAAATCAGCAGAAAGGCGCAATGCAAATAGATTTAATAAAAACCATGCAAGCGATAACTTGATAAAGTGTTTCACAAATGTGTGTTGCTGAGAAAGTTCGTAATGTCCCACAACTCAACGTAGCGCAAAAGCTAACATCATATCGTGTTTAAAGCGACCGTATATGTTGGGTAATTCTCAATTTTTTAAGCAGGCCTGCTTGTCAGCTGATCTGGTACTTATGAATAAATTGGGGGAACATGCGTGAATGAGTAAAGCATGTTGGTTGCAAAACGTTTCTCAGATATTTGTCTCTGCCTAATAAAGTTGGAGAACCGGTGGTGTATTTAGAATTTGTAAAAAACCACACATTTGTTATTCCGTCTTGAAAATCTCGTGTAGTATGCATGTTTGCTCACTGAGCACGTAACAGAAACATCTGCAATACGCTTCAACTGATCCACGGCACGATGATCCAAGGTTCGAGGAACTGATTCACTCAACATTATATCTCACAAGCTGCTAGATTTACAATTTGTCGATGTCTGAGACCACCTAACAAAAGAAATACAAAACTCACTTTGCAGTAGCATACAAAACGTGGTGCCCTAACTTTCACATTTGTTACCATTTCTTGTCCTACGTGTGGCTTGTTTTCAATACTTAAAGTTAGTATGTTACAGCCGGAATTGACAAATTTTAGTGTTTGTTCAGATATAATCTCTTTTACTCTAGTTGTGTATATCAATTTTCTTAGTTTACGCTGTTTAGGAAGACAGCCGCAGAAGTGATACTCAGCAAAAAAAAAAAAAAAAAACGCGAAGGCTCTATTTTTCTACACCTTAGTCTGTATTTTTTTTGTTACTGTGTGGTTACGGTAGAAATTAATTTTATATCATTGAGTCCAACTGCTGGCGATTGGTGTTCTAAAAATAAAGCAATTACCGAAAAAAGTGAACAAGGTTCGAAGAAACCATAAAATGAATTGCTACAAGCGCACCCAAACCAGCACATCACTGGGTCCGGTTTTCGCAGCGAGGGATCACGCAACGATATTTATATTTTACGTAAATAACATTTTATCTTTTATAATGCGACTGCTCTGCATGCGAAATCTTGAAGCTACGTGAAAATAGTGCTACTAGCTACACACTCGACAGAAGAGGTTTTGATGGCTTTATTCAGAGCCAAGACCGTCACTGCGCTAAAAAGTCGTGCTGGATCTGTTGAGCCTAAAACTTGCGGTAGCAAACTGCGCCTTCTTTAAAAGAAACTCGCGTAGTTTCAAGCATATTAAGTATGTATATATTGTATAGGCGTGTCGACAGCCTCGAGGGCACTGGATCTATCTCCCTAACCATGTAAAGACGAGCGATTCCGTTGATAAGTTGGTTGCAAATGCTTTATGCTTACAGCGTGGAAACAAGGAGCGCAAATCAGTGCCTAACACCACAGACGAAGTGCTTAGCTGGTTGTTTTAGTTACCCTTTACTCTCTTTGAAATTTCTACGACGCCAGTATTCAGCATCTAATGAAGGTGGCCGTATCCAGCACACCTTCAGTAGTCCAGCCGGATCCATAGATAATTAAAGTGTCATGATATTGCCAATGTGGCATTCTAAGAGCATTACCTACACCTCCTCCCCCCCCCCCAAGAACCAAATGTATGACGTGTTGATAACAACATCATCGCATAGCTTTTTTTAATATGGATTCGCGTCCAGTGTAATGTCTGGTGTCTTCCGCAGTAGACCGTCCATGGAGGCGGAGTCAAGCTCTAGAAAATCTTGAATATTCGCAATGGGAAACCATGCGCACGCAAGTTCTGCGACGTGCAACTGCTTCTACTCGTATACAGTGGAAGTGTCAATAGTGAGGGTGAGCTTTTTTTTCGAGCAATACAAACAGATCAGTATGACAGATGTGATATGATATTGCGCACGTTCTCATGCAATGGCAATACGTGCCAGCTATTCATTGTGTAAATATTTACAGTGATTCTCTGCGATTCTGCTCTTATATCTTCAAAATACCATGCCCTACATTTTAAAGTTAGTTTAGCCGAAAGCTAAACTAACTTTAAACTAACTTTAATGGCGATTGATTCAGACATTTCTTTGGAAAATGAGGGAGGTTTCTACCAGCAATAAAAATAGCCAGTACAATGTTACGTTTTTTTTTTTTGTGGAAAAGAAGCTCAGGTGCGAGGTATTTATTTAAAACAAGAGAAAACCAACTGGACGTTGTCCTACTTAGGTAAAAACGAAAATTGTGTCACTTATGAAAAATGTATTATTTCCCACATCATGGGGCCTTCTCATGCCTCTGTGGAAGAATCGTATTTTCCTGTTCAATGTCCTTGACGATATCGGCTTTGCTCAGGTACTTGTTGGACGAGTAGGTGATTGAGGTGTTCTTGAATACTTTGGATACGAAAGTGGCAATTTTTTTTGTTGCACCTTTGATATCTTTAGCGATTTTCTTTAAAAAACACACATTGCCTGCGCAGCCTTCATTATGCTCCGACATTTTTTCTGCCAGAGGCTTCTGAAGAAATACTCACCTGCGTCCGTCTGAAAAAGAAAAGTGGAAATAGAAAAAACGACACATTATTTCTCACTCCTCCCGATTGCGAGCAAAGAATATACAATCCGCAAGAGCGTATATGCGCTGTAGTAATGCAATGCATTGCGAAGAACATGGTGTAGATAGCTTGATTATTTTAATCAGGCAAATCGCGAAGAACAATGCAAATGACTAGGCTCATTTTGAGCATCGTAAATTACAGTGCGCAGTGCATGAACCCACACTAGGAATAACTATTACTTTGTCTAGTATGGTTAACAATTATTTTTTAGCCATGTCGAAAAAATTAAATGCACTTGAACTCGTTTTGTTAGACCTATAAGGCAAAGTTTACTTTAAGGCACCAATACCTACCTCACTGTAGTCTCTTGTATAGCGAATTTTTTTTATTGGCCATGTGAGGAAGTCTCTCTCCTAGCAACATGGCTTCCTTCGCAGCTTCATTGGAGTAAGGTACACATAATGCGTTCAGAGAGCAGTGATTAGAGGGGAGCCTATATTCCGAGGCTATAACGAAATACACAAATACAGCCAATACAAACGTACATAATTAAGTTCAATAAAGAAGCTAAACCATCTCATGCTTGACAACGATACATTTGTGCCCCTACAAAAACTCATTACGGATGTGTACGATTTCTAGAGAGAGAACCACGAAATTTACTTTCGAAATTGCAAGCGTTTTAAATGTTTCTAAACACACCAAATCAGAACATTATGTGTGTTTAGTATGGTTTTTATGGTATGCAGCTTAAATCTATATTTATTTTGTAGCAATACCACAACATGCCAACTTCTTTTTGTTTTGCTTTTACGTCTATTTCCTTCCCTCTCTCTTCATGTTGAGGTCATGAAAGCATATATACCTTGCTACTCACAGACAACAAAAGCACCAGTCGTAAAAAAATGAATGCATCGTAGTCCTACACTTGTATATCATCCTTTTTGTGCTATTTTGCTCAAGCATCTTTTCATTTCATGTTTTTTCTGGTGAACTTTAGAAGCTTACTTGAAACTCTTTTGGATGGCTGCCTTTATATTCAATCGGCCGTAAAATCTTGAAACTTATTATGAATACACTGTCAATTCAATATTAATATAGTCAAAATGTGGGCTCACGGTGCAAACCTACACAAAAGTCTGAATAACTCTCAATCAGCTGTCCCCTCATCAATCCTTTAGAATTCCTCTGTCGGAATTGTTTAGAATACTCCTTTTTTACACTCAACACCTCGTTAAGTCATACTCTTGGCTATAACGTCTTGTCTGTTCCCTACAACGCTCTTGGCTATCTACAGATTTGTTCAGTTAAAATGGGGTGAAACGTTGAAAGCACTTATCAATTTAGCGGATTGAGAAAACGCTGTTGAAATAATAAAAATTGTCGACTCACGTGAGTACAACAATAAACCAAGAATGCACAGACCGGAGTACACGTTCTGCACGAATAATGAAAAAGTAAATCAAATATAAAGTTGTTTAAAACAGACTGTTGTCGAACTTGGATATCTGGATGTGCAATGTTTGTGATCTTCGTGCTGTCCACTTTTATTATAGTTGTTGCAGCTACACGTAACAAAATTCTGCATAACAAACTTCTGCGACATTGAGTGCAATTATTTATTCATGTATCTAGCCGCCTACGGCTTTTAGCTCTCCCGGCCGTCTCAATAGTAGGATCGATAGCAAAATCGGTACGGCGTAACGGGACTGTATGACGATCATAACTGACTTGTCATAACATGAAAGTAATTACATGTATGTCATGAATGTCATGATTTACATTTCACCGTCTTACTGCTTTTGTCGGGGTTTCGTTCACATGATATCTTGAAAAACTGGTATAGTATGACATGCCTCCACAGCGAGCACAAGCTACAGACCCTCACATGGAAATCATGACATGCCTGCCATATAACAACATCACTACATGCCACGCTCATGACGCTCTCCCGGCCTTTTCACTCGCTTTCCATATACCAGGTTTAGGGTTACGAGAGAAAAATGGACGACAAAGATAAATGACACGTTCAAACATGATAATCATACGATATGCGTGTCATGTAAAACATGACTGCATGCTACGTCATAGAGTGGTCGTGGCCGTTTCGCTAGCTCCACATATACGAAATTCGGTATTACGTGAAGTATTGAACGACGAAGGTAAATGACACGTACAAACATGATAATCTTGATATGCATGTAATGTAAAGCAGGACATGCTGCGCTCATAGCGTGCTACGGCTGTTTCGCTAGCTCCACATATCAGGTCCCATGATACTAAATTGGGTATCATGTGACGTGAATAGATGACAAAGGTAAATGACACATTCGACCATGATAATCACAACATGGAAGTCGTGTACGGCATAATTTACGTCTGCCTCACAATGTTGTACTGATTTTAAATTGACATACCATCTTTCCTCATTCGTGTTTTGCATATCATGATTCCTACAATATGTGTGATCTGCCCATTTTTTTGTCTCTTTTTCATCCGCATGGGTGTTCAGAACGGCTATTTACACTTGTTACTAAACTTGATCGCACGACCATGTTACTCTCGAAGTGACGACTACCGATCACCGCTTTTGTCGACATCTAGGTTACCGTTTTGTTCAGTTTCCTCATTGACGGATCTGTCAGCGCTGGAAAAAAAGTCATGAGAGCTGCTGGACTCTTCAGAAGTGCAGAAGCACGGCGTCGTAAAATTTTAGCATTCTACTTAGGGTATCTTACGTGCACTTCGTTTCACGTAGGAAACTGACCTGTATTGTCTACTCCCTCGTGCGGCTATGTATAGTAGACAATGAATTGCGTCATTAGTGTGTTATGAAGTGTGAGTATATGTATTCAGTGTTGAAATTTTGTATACTTTCCCCCTACTGTAATGCCCTTGGCGCTGTGGGTACTATGATAAATAAATGTGTATAGTAAGAAAAATGGTCATGGGTGTGATCACGGCTACACCAAAGGTCATGGATGTTAACATCGTTCGCAGTGCGGTGCTCCTCACTCACCATTTGCAAACTTCTGTGAGTCACCATCACCCCTCTCTATAGCCCAAAAGCGTCACTCTCGATGCCCAAAGATAATTGATTGGGAATGTGCTCAGAGACGGCACGATTCTTTTCATCGATATCTGTTGGGCCTGCTATTATAGCGGCAAAGATCTGGCGATGTCTCTCTGGTTTGTTTAACACTTGTTGAAAAGCCCGTAAATATTTCTACACTGTTAGGGTAATCTCACTTCTGTCACTTACCATGTGCCTTCAATAACAGATGAAATCGATGTTATTTCTTTTGAAGAGCTAATACTCGCCCACACGCACCGGTAACCATTGATGATAGTTACTACGAAGAGCAAAATATTTAGCCAAGCGCAGCGGTGCCTGTCTTTTCGTGCTCACTGTATAACTTATATTCTCGTTCTGGGTATAAGACGTCTTGTTCTAGCTTGTGTCTGAGGCATTCTTTACATAAGAAAGAGTGAATAGCGCGAATTCTGGTATACAATACCATAGAAAAACTGATCACAGGGCTTTCCTCTAGCTCGTGAGTGGTCCTCATACTACACCACTAACACGTACAGTAAAGACGATCGTTTTATTTCCACAAAGATCTACAAAATTGTGGAACCACTCTCGCTGAAAGAACACGCCCACAACTCAACTATCGTCATTTGAAAAAGTTTGTAAAGCCAACAAATATAACCAGTTCTTTCATTCAGATTTTACAAGAGATGATGGCGTCATGCCGGAATCGGTTCCACGCGCAGTGTCTTTGATCGACTCTCTCGTTATCACAGACACTGGTATTCCTATTCTTCTGCTTGCCTTAGATACTGAGAAAGCATGTGGTCCGGATAATATACCCAACTGATTTCTGAAAAGGTACGCAGAATGGGGTAGCAGATATCCCGGCAGTATTTTCTGTAAATTGCTTTCAACATCATGACCACCAGATGATTGAAAAATAGCTAAAAATATTCCAATTTATAAATCGGGAGCCAAATCCATTGATTCTAATTTCATACCAATATCTTTAACGAGCATGGTATGCAAACTACCCGAGCATATAGTCTTGAAACATATAAAATTTGTTTTTTCGAAAACGAGGGCGTTCTGTCCCCCAACCAGCTTGGATTTTCTAGGAGTTTATCGACCACGACGCAGCTGACTGAGGTCATACACAATCTTGGGCTAGGTATTGACAATCACAGCAAAACAGACGTAATTTTACTTGACTATTCAAAAGCGTTTGACTGCGTTTTTCACACCAAGATAATTGCTAAGCGACAGAACATTATCGGGGACGGAAAAATGGTTGCTTGGGTGCGTAAATTTTTGTCTAATAGGTCTCAGTTTGTTGTTGTCAAAAATATTGCATCAAATATTGTACCGGTTACTAAGGAGTGCCCGAAAATTGCATGCTCGGGCCCTTGTCATTTCTCGTGTATATCAATGGCATATCTACTAATATAGACTGTAAAATAAAGTTATTTGCGGATGACGGTATCCTTATTAGAGAAAATAAAAATGTCCAAGATCACTATTCGCTCAACAATTCACTCTGCTATTTCTGAATGGTGTTCAAACTGGCAGATGACCATCAATTGTTAAAAAATCAGCTTACAAGATAATAACGAGGAAGAGGAAGCCATCAAATTTTTGCAACACTATAAGTGGCGCTGCTCTGAGCAGAGTTCACAAACATAAATACCTAGGCTTAACAATAACGTCCGACTTGAGGTGGGACGAGCACAATAGTAACAATACTTCAACTGCCACGCAAAAGTATTTTTTCTTCGCATATAACTTCAAATGGCAAACTTGCCAACAAATTTCCTAGCCTACAAGGCATTCGTCAGGCCCATCCTCGAATATGAAAGTACAGTGTGCTTTCCTCACACCCGCACAAACATAAAGAAAATTGAAGCAGTACAGAGGAAAGCCATAATACTCATCAACAACAAATATAAGCGTGAACACTCACTCAATAGTCTTCTAACACTTTCCGAACTTCCTACGCTAGAAGTACGAGCAAAACAGGCATGTCAAAAATTTCTTTATGAACTCCTGCACAATTATCTGAAAATGAACATTCCAAATTACATGTCTTATTTCCAAACTCAAGCCACGAGACACAAACATACACATGCAATAGTACAATACAAATGCAACACTGATGTGTTTATATATTCATTTTTTCCGGTTGCTATTCAAAATTGGAACATGTTGGCCCCTTACATCATCAACAGTAAGTCACTGTCTCAGTTTAAGATAGACAATAAAAACAATTTTCAGCTTCTTTAAATACCCAGCGACAATGGTAATGAAACCAGTATGTACTACTTGTATGTTCTGTAAACAGACATGTAAGCGGCCTTATTGTTAAACTAACCATTTTGTATGCACTTGTATTTTGTTTATGATGTTGGGTAAATATTGCTAATATACAGAGTGCCAGGCTGATGTTGCTTTTATGTTATATATTACAGTTCTTTTGCCATGATGAGCAATCGCAGCATCTCTGCCCACCTACTATGGTCTCAATAGAGTCTGGCAGTATTGCAAATAAATAAATAAATAAATTTCAGAAGACCCGTCTTCAAATACTTGAAGTGAGGATAGATTCCTTTTCCTTCAATTGTAGTTATATTGCGTACGTATATTAGTCTTACTTAGGATTAATACTAAGTTCTACAATACAGAGTGACATTACCTCAGTGCTTCATGGATTAAGATGCTTGGCTGCTGACAGGAAAGACCGAGTTTTCATTTCAACCATGGAAACTGCATTTTGATGTAAGGAAAAATTATAGATCTAGTGTACAGTGCGATTTCAATGAATAGCCAACCTGAGATGTTCAAAATCATGTTGAGATCTGCCCTATAGTACCAATTATAATCTTATCTACGTTTGGTGGCGTAATACAGCCTAAATCAAAGAACAATGCTAGTATGTACATTAAAATGAAGCTTTTGCATGGGACTTTTGGCACAATGCTCGGTTGCGGAAAGTGAACCATTTCTTTCATCTTTGCAAAGCTACTCCAGTTTCGCCAGACGCTCAACCTGAACGCAATTGCTAGCTATTTGCGTCTACAAACTGGAAGACCAAGATTGAAAGCTTATCTAGCCACCTCCTCGCTGAAGGCTAGCGTTTGATATCTCGAATTTCTGAACTTGGTCATTACAACAATCGCGACAAGATACGACAAAGGTTAACGACATTGGTCTATGTATGCAGTGTTCACAATGTGCCAATATGTTTTAATCTCACTGCCAACGTGTGGCTCGACGGGCGAAGAACATTTTGTCGCGAAATTGTGTCCTTGGCGACGTTTCATGTTTTCTTCATTTCAATTTTTCGCGCCGTCATAAATTGTGCTCTTGGTTAGCGATAAACGCAATTTCGTTCCGTGAAGAACCACAGTTAAAACAATGATCGCTTCCCCGGAATTTTGCCCAAACAATGAACTATACTATTAATGCAGCTGCAATCAACTTACAGCGTTGTTTGGAATGCAATGATATCTTACATTGAGCAGCAAAAGTTTTTACGTGACTTCAGCATATCCAAGGACTTCTGCGAGGAGTATCTGTCATGAAGTTATTCAAGGCGACACCTAAAGTAATATTGAAAATAGAGAGGCAACCCTGCAAAACATTGCCTTACCGCTCTTTTCAATTTTTTGGTTTTATTTAGTGCACCACTCTCTATGAACCTTTCCCTTTTCTAACGATATAGAGCGCTGATGAAGGAAGAAGTAGCTCAGTCTCGAGAAACCTAACGAGGGAACAAGGGAGACCGAAATCGATGTTAATATTGGTGGAATGTATTTAAGTATTGCACGCATACAAAAACATGTTTTGCTTTTGCGGGGAAAATAAAATATGGAGGCCTGACCAGGCTATTATGGTCGCAACACTTATCTAATTTTTGATGGTATTCTCCAGGGATTGGGTTCAACATTATATGCAATAGATACTCTGTGTTTCACTAAATGAGTTTGAAGGTACTACAAAACACGGTAATTAATTATTTGTTCGTCTCCATCATTTTTATTTTTCCTCCTAACGAAAGGCATACTAATATGACTAGATACATCAACTGTGGCTATAATTAAGGTATCTAAACTAATAACTTTTATATAGTGGATACAAGCGGTCAAGTATAATTGAAGATCGGCAGACTATCGGCAAAGAATCAATTGCCGTTTTAAGGCTTCGTAAAAGCGGATGGTTGCAATTTTACCATTAAGGAAAAGTCAGTTGTGACTTCTGAAAGAGACACCAAGGCGCGAGTTAACTCAGCTGCCTTATTATACCAACAGGTTCACAATGAGCAATCATAGTCAATTACGCATCTGCTTCTCTTCATGCGTAGCGATGACGACTACACCCGCATGACACACATACCTGAGCAAATGCGTGAGAAATATTCCAACACCCTGCACAGTCGCTCTCCTGAAGAGTGACATCATGGCAGTCGTGTAAAAGTAAGTTTACATTTTGCGAACATTTTGACCGAATTTCGTTACACCATAATATTTACCGGAAGCCGCTTTTTCAAAACCTCAAGAAGCAGTAGACTGTTAGTCTGAACGACCTCCATTATACAAGTTTACCGATTTCGTGATTCCACTTTAATTTCTTCATTTTTTATACATTGCTTCGTTTATTTTCTAAACCTACTATACCATATGTGCCACTTGAACAAGGACAATTATGAAGACAGCAATAAATATTTTTTTCATACCTTTAGGACTTTTTTACATGACAGCAATGTCACACCCCTTCTTCCAACCTTTTTAAAGTATATAACCACTTGCACTCCATTCAGAGATTGTGGAATTGTTTTTATTGTTTCAAAATTTCTGAGCCTTCCTCAATAAGTGATCGCCCAACTTGCTCGAGACCCTTGATCAGAAGCTTGGTAAATTCGGCGTTGCTGTTGACCTCTGGCAATTTCATTTCGGCCGCAATTTTGTCCATGACTTTTGTCACAATTAGGACGGCCTTTTCCTTCGCCTTTTCTTTAGATGTCTTGACTGCCGCGTCCGCCGCTGCTACGATGATTTCTTTCAGAGAGCTTTTCACTTCTTTCGCCAGGTCGTATAGAAAAATGGCGGCCTTTTCAGTTCCCTTCTTCAGTGCCTCCTTCAGCTTTGCCCAAAAGCTTTTAAAAGAGTATTCGTCGATCTGAAAACAAGAACAAAGATAAACAGAAAAGTGCTTTTTTTGCGTGTTGATTCAAAAGGGGTACTGTTTAACACTTCAGAAAGTTCCAGCAATGCATTACAACTTAGATCATGAAATCTAAACGCACGTTTTGTTGTCTTTCACATAATTTTTGGCAAGCAGTCGTTTCAGGCGCGCACAATGAGTGGAAGTTTCTACAGAGCCTCTACAGAAAGAGATATTTTTATGAAGAGAAGGAGGTGTTAGTTTGGTTTTTCGCCTGGCATGCTACTCTAGTTGGTAGGCGATGATTATGATATTACAGGAATAAACACATAATGCATTTAGCCACACACGTGACTTCTCTTTGTATAATGTCTCATTCAAGCTTGTAGCGCGCGAGAAAGTCATCAGCAGCATTTCTTCTGTGGATGTAAAGAATAAGTATCAGAATTCGTATAGGAATACAATCCCAGAATTCTGCGTAGAAATCTAGTGTTATACCATTAACTAACGCTAAGTCTTGGAACTGCTTTTCAGATAAGCCTTACTATTCGTGAAACATGAATTGTGGTTGCAGTGCTGGCTACTTAATTCAATAAAAAATTACCCTACGTAGTCCTATGATACAGCCATCTCATCGTGGTATTGTCAATTTTAGTTAAGTGTCGTATTGTGAGAGAGGAGGAATAAACGTTTTTTTTTCGAAATGGTGTAGTTGTGTAGGTTCTGCTTCCACCTTAGTTGAGAAGTCTCCCTTTTCCACGATCCCTGTGGCTATCGCTGCCTCCTTGGCCCTGGCGATGAGTCGTGGATGTTGATCTAGGTACTTCGATGCGAGCTTGGCCTCCCACGTTTCTAGAAGGTGTTCGTTTTCTTTAGCAGTGTCGCAGGTATTTAGCGGAGAAAATGAAATATAAATTACCACTAAGCATGCGTTTTTGAGCTTGTTGTGTCCGTCGTGCTGCTTTGCATGACACAGTCTGAAGAAAAAAGGCAGTTTCACTAACACAACTCAAAAACCTGAACCACCACTCACCCCCGAAAGAGGTTGGCCTTTCTGATGCCTTCACTTGTGTGTTGCTTCGTCCAATATTAGTTATTACAGCGTATTTCCTGATAGATGACGCGAAGTAACACTCAAAAGCAAGTCTATTGGCGCTAATTGGCATTGCATGTTTCGGAATTTGCGCACTGTAAGCTAATAGAGATATTTGCAATACCATACGCACAACTTGCAGGTGTAGTGCTAGCGTTTGCCACCTGATAGAAGCCCGCAAGAAGTAATTGCGACGACGTATGCGCAACGTAGCGGCAAAGCTTTGCGTTGCACTGTTCTAAAACTCTCAAATGCTGTAAAAAGCTGTCTGAAACGTAGTGTGTGCAGCAGGTTCCACACGTGCAGCCTTGCCTAATCACTAAACTGAAATTGTTTAATGAGGTTACACTGCATTAACACTCACCTCACTGCTATGATCATCGTACTGCTCAAGTTCTCTTGCAGCGGTGCGCAGAATGTGTCCTATTAAGATGGCTTCTGCGGCAGCCTCCTTGGAATTATCGCCAAATGTGCCTTGCACAGTGAAGTCATCAGCAGGAAGCTTGAAAGCAGAAGCTAGAAAAAAATTTGAAATTCACCATCATATAATCTCAGTGAGGTGCTCAAAAAATTGGCAGATTCCACGTACAGTGGGAATTCATGATATGTGAAGCACGATTGAGGAAGGTTAATATGTCGCTTTGAAATCAGCACAACGTTACGAGGGGGAAGTAAATCATGCTCTACATAATTCACATGTCATGATTATCTTGTTTAGACGTGTCATGTACCTTCGTCATCTATTGACGTCACGTAACACCAAACTTTGTATATGTCGAGTGAGCGAAACGGCCGCGAGCGCATCCCAAGCGCCCAATATACTCCGGTGTAACGTTGACGCGCGCGTATGCTGGGCGTAGCAACGCTACGCTAGCAAAACGCGAACACTGTGATCTGCATTATTTTAGGTACCAAGCTAGAACGCCTCATCTGCAATCGCAGATTTACACTGCTCACAGATCCACAAAAGCCAACCAGAATAGAAACCAGCACAACCAGAGATACGTGCCATGCCCTAACCTTTGTAAGGAGAGTAAGCAATTATAACTGGTCAAATCTACATGAAACGTTAGATATAATAATTGCATCGTTTCTACTACACTGCAAATCTTCAACCCCATACTCAAGAGTGGAAGGTTCGTGTCACTAATCGGGTTGCATTAAGTAAACAGCGCGCTAAGACTGACAACACAGGGACACCTTCAAGTGAATGGCTACAGTGGCTGAAAGCTGACATTGATAAAGAAACCAAGAGGATAAGCACTACCACCACAAATCCAGATGTAGACAGTTACCTTCTACACCTATGGGAAGCACGCAGAAGCCTCATAAAATTTTGGCATAGCTTGAGACACAATCAAGAGCTTAGACTTCGCATTGTTCAAATAACGTTGCAAGCCGAACAATACGCCACAGAGCTCACGAGGAACAACTGGCACGACTTCTGCAAGTCATTTAATGGTACGCTAAGCACTGCACGCACGTGGGCCATACTAAGAGCCCTTGTAGACCCGAAAAGTGCCGTCCTACACGAGCAGTACCTTCCAAACACTTTTCCACAAGCAGGATGGGGACGACAACATCATCTTACAGATGCTTCAAGAAGTGTATATCACTGCAGGCCCTCAACCAAAATATCAAAACTACCCATATACAGAGTTAACACCACTGAATGCTGATATAACTGTGCACGAGGTTTGAGCTGCCCTTCTGAATATCAAGCGTGACACAGAACTAGGCAAAGACAACATACAATAAACTCTCATTCGAAACCTCACTGATGAAGATCTAGAACAGCTGACAGATTTTTACAACAATCACTGTAAATCCGAAACGTTTTCCCAAGAATGGGGACATGTTGAAAGAATGCGCGACACAGAACCAGGCAAAGACAACATACAATACAATCTCATTCGTAACCTCAATGACGAAGATCTAGAACAATTGACAGATTTTTACAACACTCACTGTGAATCCAAAACGTTATCCCAAGAATGGAGACATGCCGAAATAACACTGATTCCCAAGTCCGGGAAACCCATAGAACATTAAAACCTGCGGCAAGCCACTCTGACTTCTTGCCTCACTAAATTATGGAAGCACGTCGTCCTCCAAAGATTGCAACCATACCTTGAAGCCCAGGGATTTTCTCCAGCCACTGTTTGGGTACCGGGCTCATCTGTCAACGCAATACATGCTTTTTCAACTAGAATAGGAAGTAATGAACAGGCTCAGTTCGGCGCAAACTAGAGCTCTGCTTACCTTGGACATCTGCAGTGCATTTCACAATGACTCGTATGACCTGATACTGGAGAATCTGGCGCTGACACGGAGCGGACGATGAGTTTACGACTATTTTAAAGCATTTCTAACAAACAGGATGGCGACCATAAGGTTAAGCACTCTTCGCAGTGACATCATCAAGCTCGCGGGTAAAGGCATGCCGCAAGGACCGGTGTTCTCTCCGACAATTTTAGGTGCGAAGCTCCTTAAAGCGGCACCCGTTCGTCCCTTACGTGTCTTACGCTTTGACCTGCAAGGTGGGGCCGGTGGGAGATTTCTCCTGTGCGTTGTTGAACAATAACAAATTCGCAGCGTGTGCGTTAACTAAAAGCCCATTTCTCCTGTCTCTCATTCACAGTCAGCAGCCAATGGCATGTACAGTGAGCACTATCTGACAAGAAAGAGTTAAAAAGTTATACTCGCTGGGCGTAGCCTCCTTGGTTTTAGAAAGGTTTAGCGAGCATTGAGACGCAGTGCCATGAATACAGTGAACTAATATACTACGAACTTGAGGTGGTTTAAGGTGGGAAGTATACACGAAGCGCAAGCCGTGAGAAAGTGTGCGTGTGCCACCTCTCGTTTAGTCCTTGGAAAGTCCGCTGTATGCCGGCGTTTCTATATGGAGAAAATATGATGAAAATATCCGAGATGGTCATACTTGAAGTGTTGACTAGGTGGATGAACGGACACACAGACAGATGCGTGGACGGACGCATGGATGGCTGCACGGACGCATGGATGCGTAAGCGGACGCAGGGGCGGATGCATAGACGAATGCAGGGATGGACGCATGGATGGATGAGTGGACGCACGAACAGACACACGCATGCACAGGCGGGTACACGCATGGACAGTCACACAGACGAACGCATGGACGGACGGAAGCAAGAACGAATGGACGAAGAAAGGTTTAGCGATCGTTGGGCCACAGTGCCATCAATACAGTGAACTAGTATATACCATGAACTCGAGGTTGTTAAAGGTGAGAAGTAGACACGAAGCGCAAGCCGTAAGAAAGTGTGCGTGTGCTACCTCTCGTTTAGTCCTTGAAATGTCGGCTGGATTGTGGTGCTTCTACATGCAGAATATATGATGAAAAGATGCGAGATGGTGTTACTTGGAGTGTTGACTAGATGGATGAACAGACGCACAGTCAGATGCATGGACGAACGCACGGATGGCTGCACAGACGTATGGATGAATGGACGGACACAGGGGCGGATGCATGGACGAGCGCAGGAATGGACGCACGGAGGGACGTGTGGACGCACGAGCAGACACACGCGCAGACGGTCACACAGACGTATGCATGGACGGATGGAAGCACGAACGAATGGACGGATGGATAATTCACCCCACTCCCCATCATTCACCCAATGAATACGCTGCCATTTTGTAACATCGTCATGGCTAAATTACTGCCTCTACTGGCCACGATTCCAAATATACGGCATGTTTTATACATGCACGGCGTCACTATAAGGGTGACCATAGGCTCAGTTGGACAATTACAAGATGCGCTCGAAGAATCAGTAAATTCAGTTCTGGCATACGCACGAGCCGGTGGTTTAACGTGCTCTGCAGAGAAGTCACATCTGCTCATTCGTCGTCCCTAGCGAAATCACAACAGCCCGCGAATCAGAGTCACCTTAGAACACCATGCAATTCCCTGCGTACAGGAATTCCACGGCCTTGTCCTTTATATTCAAGCATTTCTGAAGGCAACGCACATTATCGAAATATTAGAACCGTGAGCATCTCAAATCACGCATATGATCTACCGCATCACCAACCGAAGGGATGGATTTCAGGAGCAAGACAGTCTACGTGTAGTTAATGCCTGCATAGTAAGCCACATCACCTACCAGGTCCCTTATCAAACCCTAACGCTTACACAAGAGAGAAAACAGGACATTTTTCTCAGCAGAGCCACCAAGGCGGCACTTAAACTACCTACGTGCGCATCCGCCAACCGCCTTCTAGCCATGGAAGTACACAACAACTTAGGAGAACTAACCCAATCACAACGTAATAGTCCGCTGCGAAGATTCTGCAGCACCCTAGTGGGAGAGTGGCTTCTTGTAAGGCTAGGCTATCCCCTGACCTGATGTGGATACAACACACCAGGCAAACAACTACGCACCTACTCAGCGATAATTACAGTCGCACCACTTCCACGCAAATTGCACCCTTGAGCGCAACACTCAGCGCCGGCGGGCAAGGGAGAAAAACCTTACGCGCGTCATCATTCAGTCTCTTCCAAACACTCTGTCATGCTGCGACGCCGCTAGACACCACTGTCGCAGTTTTACAATTAAATCTGCGGTGAACAATGATGACGACGATTACTATAGAGGAGACCGCATTCAGTACCCTCCACCACCCCACACGCTCACACGAGAAGACGCAACTGCGGTGCTTCAACTGCGGGCCAACAAATTTTTGAATTTCTATTTCCTCAACATCATCCATCCCCCTTCTTACTCTGACTAATTCCCCGGCTGCGGAGCGGTACCGACATTATTTCGAGTAACGCTGGTATGTCAGCGTCAGCCTGCCAGGCGCCCTGTCAATTCCTCTCCTATTTCCCACCCCGCAAGACTTGGAGGCCATGCTGCGTGACAAAAGTCAAAGTGACCAACGGGCACTCGTTCGGCGGGCACAGGACGCAGCAGCGGCTGTTGGAGCTCTAGACTGAGAGCCACACCAGACATTTCTGTATGATTGAAATAAACAGTTTTTCTTTCTATATGCGGAGAAGGACATGAAACTGCAAGTAAGGAACGTAAAAGGAGACTAATGCCAAGTCCACCACCCTACAACGTAGGACAACAGCGCCTCAACAGGCTTCAAGAAATAGAGAACAACTGAAATGCCAGCAGGGAAGAATTCCCTGAGGTTAACATATCCGCCGCTACCTCTAACAGGAACGATGGGGGCCGCGTCTGCACGCGCAGCACATCCAAGTCAATATTTCGTTCGAGTTCGCGCTCCCGCTCTCGCACGCGTTCCGTCTCTACGCGCAGCAGATCCAAGTCAAAGTTGCGTTCCAGTTCGCGCTCCTGCTTTCGCGCGCACTAGCATTCCGCTAAACTTGCGAGCTACGCTACCATGGCAAGGGGGTGTAACGACAGCAGTAGCTTAACCTCTTTGAAGGCGGACACCTCATCCATACAGGTTCCCGAAGATATACTGAAAAAACGAGCAAAAAAAAAAGCTCCAGAATCAGCACAGCCAACTGCAAAGCGAACAAAGCCTCATGAATAAACTGCTTCAGAGTGAAAAAAGACAACAAGAGCTTAATGACAAACTACTTGAAAAGTGCACGCGTCAGAGAGGACATTCAGACAACGCAGAACAACAATATCAAAAACAAGCAAATTCAAGCACAGAGCCGGCAACGACGCTGACCAAGGTAGACGTCTAAGCCCTATTGAACGCAAGGTGCGCGATATTTGAAGAATCTTTCATGAATAACATGCACGCCACGATGGAAAAAATTATCCAGTCAGCAATAGAAAAAACAGCCTCAATGTTTAAACACAAGATCACTACACTTAAGGCCAAAATTGACGGGATTGCTGCGCAAGTCAACGATTTCATTGAGCAAGTGAAGAAAACTTACGTAGTCATGGCACTGTTCGACAGCTTGAACAACCCACGCCAAATGGCTCAGAAGAAAGCACGACCAAATAGTCACAATGCTTCTCGCTCAATCTCGGTGTGTCGTGATGCCATACTTGTCAAGAAAGCACTTTCAACGCAAAGGCACGAAATCCAGGACACTCACACGGAACACACCATAATAGGGATTCTAACGGAACAAAAGACGCAGCAAAGTCTTTTCATAACCAACATATACAGTCCCCCATAAGACCAACTACCAGACTTCGATCACTTCATACGAGAAATCAGGAAGCTCACGAGTGGCCATCAGATTGTAATAATGGGAGACTTCAACACCTCTCACATGGCATAGGGCTATCATATCACCATGAGGAAGGGTTCTAGGGTGCACAATACTGCTAAAGAACCACAGGCTAACACTGTGGAACAACCCTCTCCAGAAGATGAGAATCGGGAACAGCGTCTCCAGGGATACAAATCCCGATCTTACCTTTATAGCGAACGTCACAGGGGCAGAGTGAAGTGTGCTACCGGAAACTTTAGGTAGTGATCATCGCATCATCCAACTCTCCGTTGAGCACACTCGTAATCAGACCAAGGCTAGAATAGCGCGGTTAACAGAACGGCAATCCTTTAGTAATGACCTCGACGTTGAAACCACCGTAATCGACATTGAAGACTGCTTTAAGAATATGCTCAAGATAGCTGAATGCTACACTAAGACGATAGTTATAGCGCGAGAACAAAACGTCATTTTGTTCTCACGCTATAACTATCGTCATGCCATACCAACTAGCCCAAGCTGTCACACTTCAAAGCTACACTAAGAACATACAGCTTGACGCCGATACACCCGCGGTCGACGCACATCTCCTCCACCTTTTGTAGGCTAGAAGAGGACTTCTAAAACGGTCGAAGCGGCAAAAACTAAACAAAAAGTTACGGAAATGCATTTCTCTCCTCGCCGAGCAATCTCAAGAATATGCGAACCAATTGGCCAGGCCGAACTAGCACGCCCTTTGTGACAAGCTGCAAGGATCTCTGAGCACGAAGAAGACCTGGCATCTGCTGCGCACACTTCTAGCCACGCAACCCTTCAAAGCAGCACAGAAGCAGCACCTTCAGAGGCTTATTCGAAACTACGCCGGTACAGAAGAACACCTAAAAGAAATACAAAAGAAGCTCTGTGGCGATGCACCCACTGGGGCTTCAATTCACACAAAAGAATACACTGGCGCACCAAGCACTGAGCTCAACCGGCACTTCAGCCAGACTGCACGGCACACAGACGTAACGAAGTTGACAAGAAATATTAGCCCCAGAATAGAGAGTATTATTAACAAGCACTTACGCAACCTACCGCACCAGGCCACCACGGCTCCACATGATCCCTAATCACCATGATCACCATAATCCCTAATCACCATGATCCCTAAGCCTAACAAACCGGTCGGCAATGAGAACTACGCCCGCTTTTCTCACCTCGTACGTGGAAAAACTGCTCGAACATATGGTGAACGACGGCTTAACTCAGTACCTAGAAGATAGTGGACACCTACCGGACTCCATGTTCGGCTTCAAGCAGCGTCTTTCTAAGCACGACGTGCTCTTATTACTCAAAGAAGACCTCCTTGATCACATCACCCATCGAAGAAAGTACTCCATACTCAGAGTTGACGTCTAGGCGCCCTTCTATAACGTAAGCCACGACGCGATCCTCAACAACCTCGAAGGCATTGGCTGCGGCGTTAGAACCTGCACGTACGTCAGAAACTTTCTGACAGACCGTACGGCCACTGTGCGCATATGCAACATCCGCAGCAACAGCTTCCAACTACCAAAAAAAAGCACACCGCAGGGATCGGTCATCTCGCCGTTAATTTTTAACGTGGCTATGACTAATCTGCCGAAAATTCTCGACAAAATACCAGACTTATAGCACGCAATTTACGCTGATGACATCACGCTCTGGGCCAGAGCTTCGAATACTGGGTGACAGGAGACCCGCCTACAAACCGCCGTAGATACCATCGAACGGTATCTCAGAAACTGCGGTCTCTGCTGTGCCTCCGAGAAATCCGAGCACCTCGTCCTCAAAGCGAGAACAAAAGGCAGACCCCCTCTATACGACGAGCCCGACCCTAGCGTAACGCTGGAAGGGACCTTAATTCTAAAAGTCGAGACCCTGCGAGTGCTTGGAGTTCACGTCTACAAGGATGGATTGGGAGCTGCCACCATACTGAGACTCCAATGGACACTATCACAACTCACGCACCTCGTCAAGGGGATCGCGAATCCACGAAACGGACTGAAAGAGCATGACACGCTACGTATATTGCAAGCTCTGTTCACCAGCTGCTTTACGTACGGCACGCCGTACCTGAATTTGAAAACAGCTGAAATTGAAAAACTTAATATCATGACAAGAACGGCCACTAAAGTAGCCCTGGGACTTCTCCAATGGCCTCTACCACGCGTCTCCCAAAGATGGGCGTCCACAACACGTGAAAAGAGCTCATCGAAGCGCATAAGAACAGTCAGCTGAAGAGGCTCAAGCTGACGCCCATGAGAGGTCGGTGCTCCGGTACCACAATTACAGCGACACGTTCATCACCGATGCAGACCGGAAAGCGCATCCCACTGTTCGCTAAAGTGTCGCTGTCCATTGCACCTGTTCCAAACAACACGCATCATACTTTCCACAAAAGTAGACGCAAGGCTAGATCAGACGCTATTCAACGAAAGTTCAAGCAAGACCCGGGTGCCCGCTACACTGACGCGGCCAAGTATTCGCATGGAAACGCGTACGCTGTCAGCGTCGTAGATACTCAAGGCCGAGAATTGCCATCGGCCACGGTCAGTGCACTCAGCTCAGACGCAGCCGAAAAATAGAATCGGCGATCGCTCTAGCAACCACAACATAAATAGACGCCGCGGTGATTTCCACCGACTCGCAAGCCGCCTGCAGGAATTTCGCTAAGGGCCTTATGTCAGCCAATGCCATCAATATATTAAAACGGCGAAGCACTCCACTCCCATATACTTGTATATTATGGGTGCCAGGACACGAGGGTCTGCAGGGAAATGAAGTGGCCCACGACGCTGCTCACAAGCACGTCAGCCGGCTGCCCCCTGCCCACAAGACATCCGACCCGTCATTGAAAAGACGTAAGTTGTTCAAAACACCTACTAGTCGTTACTCCAGCATTACAGTCTGGAGCGAAGAGTATACCCTCCACCACACCCAAAACTGACAAAAGAGGAATGCTAGATACTCAGACGCCTGCAAAGCACCACGTACACACATGGGGCCCTAATGCACCATCTCTACCCAACGAGATATAGCTATATGTGCACGCTCTGCAGCGTACCCGACACCCTGGCACACTTGCTGCCTGCATGCCAGTGTATTGCCAGACGCAATCTACCACAACACACTGATGATAATGAGGCAGGGCAGACGAACGAAGAGCTAGCCGAAACGTGGGAGGCGAAGCTCGCCCTTGAGGACATAGAAGACCAAAAACAACTCGTCGCCAGGGCCAAGAGGGCAGTAAAAGCCAGAGGGTTCCTGGACTAAGAAGCCCTCTCACCTACGAGTAACACCGGACATTGCTCGAGGCACTTTTTCGAAAATGAACGTTTACTTCACTTCACTTCTCTCTGTCTCACTCTATAGTCTAACGCCAGGACACGGTGTAAGATACAAGTAACGCAGCGTGCCAGGCGTGACCGACGTTACCAGCAGAGACTCGCTCACTCGATTTCGTGCCGACCGGTCGTGCCCCCGCTATTTTCGATGACAGCAGAACTCTGGCCAACTGGACTCCCCCTACGCCATCTCCTGTCGCCGACAAGAGCTCTAACCGAGTGGTGTCCCGTCCTCGGACACCTGCGATCATGTCCATCTTTCCTATCTCCTCTTTTCTTCCGCCGTTTTCTGTCGTTCACTGTCCCTGTGCCTCACTCTCTCCTTCTCCTCTGTATCTATTTACCGTTTAATCCTATTCATTTAATCCCTCCTTACCCCCATTCCTTGTGAGCTACTGTTGCGGTGTCGCACTCTGATGCTGACAGTTACGGGGCTAACTTTTCTTTTATCTTTAAGAATCGCATCGGCGGGACCAGAGTCCATCGGTGCGGCCCGGCGGCAACTGGCACGAAGCGCGAGATGCTGCGTTTCGAGACAATGACGTTACCCAGACAGCACTGTGTCTCCTTGTGATCGTGAGGGAAGAACGCCGGGCGTACTTAAACGGCCATGCGTCAAAGCAACGCAGCGCGGTGCGCACCTGCGAGTATGACAGATTGGCGGCTACCGTGGCATCACCAGCCTGACGTGACAAAACGACCGCTGGCGCACACACGCACCGGGTAACATCGAATGCTATTGGCGCGTTCAGTGTTATATGTAGTCATGTTGTTAGCTGACAAGCCTCTCAAGATTTTCACGTTTGCAGCAGTCGCATAGTATCGTCATCTATTCACGTCTCGTTATGTCAAATTTGGTATATGCAGATTAGCGACACGGCCGCAAGCGCATCATGACCGGGACATGTAGTCATGTTGTTTCATGACACGCATCTAATTATTATGACGTTTGGACGTGATATTTACCTATGTCTCCCATTCACAACACGTATTCCTGAATTTGGTACATCTGAAGCTAGCGAATTGGCCACGAGCGTATTATGAGCGGAGCTTGTGGTCATGTTGTTACATGACAGGCATCTTATGATTATAATGTTCTCACCAGTCACATTCTTTCGTCGTCCATTCACGTCCCGTAATACCAAACTTGATATATCTGAGGTTAGTGAAACGGCCGCGAGCGCACCATGTAAGGCCCAATATATTACTGACAAAGTTGGCGGGCGTGCACGCTGAGCACAGTGATGCTACGCTAGCAAAACGCAAGCACTCCAATAAGTATATTCTAGGCACTATAACTCTAGTCAGATGCCAAGCGCGACCAACGTCCGTCGGTATTGTTCACTCCCGGTCGTTTCGCTAGCTTCACATAGCCAAGTTTTGTATTACGGGACGTGAATAGATGACGATGGTATGTGACTAGGAAAAGCATGATTACCATTAGAAGTGGGTCATGTAACAACATGACTACACGCTACGCTCATAATGCGTCTGCAGCCGTTTCGCCAGCTTTAAATGTCCCAAATTCAATATAGCGCGACGCGAACGGACGGCTTAAGTAAATAGCACGTACAAACATGATAATCGTGACATGCGTGTCATGTAACAACATGACTACATACCACACTCCTCATGATGCGCTCGTGGCCAATCCGCTAGCATAAAATATGCTAAATTTAGTATTACGTCACGTGGATTGATTACGAAGGTGTGTGACAGTGCAAACATAATAATCATGAGATGCATGTCATGTTAGAACATGACTGCATGCCACACTTCGAAGGCGCCAAAACACTCCAACATGACGAGGCATACGTGCTCGCCGGTGTTCATTTTGTCGTGTCACGCTAGCGATGCCACACCAGGCGCCGACCTAAGTTGCTTTGACGCATGCGCGTTTGAGCGTGCCCTGCGTCCTTCCATCATGAATAGATGAAGGACGCTGTCGTAGGCGCGAAATGCAGCATGTCGCAATTCGCGCCCGTTGCCGACGGGCAGCGCTGTTGAACGATGATCACGCCGGTCGCGCCGGTCGTGCCTGGTATTTTGCTAGCGTAGCATCGCTGCGCCCAGAGTGCGCGCGCGTCTACAATACATCGGGGCATATTGGCCCTGCGGAGTATAAAGACCCTTCAACGTTGGTATCACGGGACGCCAACGGACGATAAAAGTATATGACACGTCCAAACATGATAATCATGGCACGCGTGTCATGTAAGAACATGACTACATACTACGCTCAGGATGAGCTCGCCGCCGTTTCGTTTGCTACACATATACCAAATTTGTTATCCCGTGACGTGAATAGATTACGAAGATAAATGACACGCCTAAACATGATAATCATCACTTGGAAGTTGTGCGCAGCATAGTTTACCTCCACCTCGTAACATTTTGCTGATTTTAAAGTGACATATCAATCTCCTCCGTTTGTGCTTCACATATTATCAATTCCCACTGAGCGTGGGAATCTGCGAATTTTTTTTCAGCAGGAGAAATACTACCACGTGCTGATTTTGTAAGCTGCATGCTTCTTCCATAAATCTTCAGTTGCGTGTGTGCATCTGCGTTGTTCGTCTCTTCTGTAGTTTCTTCTATGTATTGCGCCCCATGCACTTTACTCCTTCATAATTCTTCAAAAGATGGGACGATGTACACTAAGGGTCTCAAACTGACCACATCCTGCGTGCCGCAGTGTCTACATGCAATCCCACTAGGGCTGCAACAGGAAGCGCCTAAAAAGATGTCAGCTAACGTTCTCATTTGTTAGAAGGAATTTAACATGTCTCATATATGGTTCAGTTCTAGAAGACACATGCAGTGAGGAATGAAAAAAAAAACATCCGTACCATGGTGCAGAATGACTGAAATCTGGACGCCGTTTGTGAGAGGTAGATTTTAGTTTTGTGATTATGTTCCAACGTATGGTGAAAGCAAGGGATGCTTCGCGAAACAAGCGTGTTATTGTTATTCAGAAGATGAAGAACCTATATGAAGAGTACACTCATGTGCCGACCGGAGCCTTTCACACCCCTAGTATGAACTATAAATCGATTACTTGTGGTGAATATCCGCGTACGACGAGCAGCAGTGGGCGAGCAATTACCACACGTCACTCCTGGGTTGGGTTTCATGACGCACGTTACATTTAATTCAAGTAATTGTGGTTATTTTGCACTCCCGTCGACAGCTATGACAATTTAGATACATACGAATTAAGGAGACGTGTTTTAAGCACAGAGTACATAGATAGATAGATAGATAGATAGATAGATAGATAGATAGATAGATAGATAGATAGATAGATAGATAGATAGATAGATAGATAGATAGATAGATAGATAGATAGATAGATAGATAGATAGATAGATAGATAGATAGTGTGTTTCTCGACATCCCTTTAACTTCGCTACATCCAAATACATGTTGCGATTCCTTTAACTGGATATACTATCTTCCTTGCAATATACAGTTCTCTGTCTGTGTTTTGAGAAAAGAATGGAATAGAGAGTTACCTTTCGCAGTTGATCCGTGAAAATGACTTGGCCGCTAGGCATACTACCACACAGCAGAGATGTCATGCCAGTACAGACTCAATGAGGTAACAAATAATGGATCTAACTATCGTAGTGCATCACCTTGTCTCTGATCTGAAATTGCTCAATCGGTATCTGAAGTAGACACTAAGACGTTCGAAGGGACCGTAAATTATTTATTGTATGTGGAAAGAATGAACTGGTACTTAAAGTGTGGTCTTATTAGTGATATAATTTCTCTCAGAGGACTGCGTTACAGTATGCGAGAGCTGAATTCTGGCCAATTCATTTATCATATTGTTTACAATGTACATCATTGATTATAGTCTTATACACAGAGCACACGTCATTTATATGCTAGTTGTGGGCACATTTCCACAATGGAATAAAAATGTACATCTTTTTTTCTACTTCGGTATCGAATAAGGTTGTGTATGTTGAAATTTTTCATTCGTAAATTTTAGCGAATGGGGCTCGTACGCAAACTGCTGCTAAAATTCAACCAGCATCTGTGCGATGCGCCGTGGTTCGTAAAGTCGACGTCAATAGTTGGATAGCAAAATGGTGCTTCGTTTCTATGGTACTTCCCGTTCAAGGCATATCCCTTCCCCGCTTAAAGTTGCCTGCTGCACAGTGTAACAGAGGAGGAGACATGTGCGATTCTGCGACGCTTCGTGAATATATTCTTAGTTTTTATTTGCGCATCTATATATGATATTTTGCGCATTGCTGTGACTGAAGCGAGACGTGGAAATGGGCAAACGGAAAGAACGATAATAAGCGGGTTTCGAACGCAGCATGCGAATGTGCTTTGATTCATGCTCTAATATTTACAGAACCACCTCTTATTAATATTTTGAGCACAAACGGTAACCACTTCAAAATCACCCACACGTATATATGCACATGATGCTCAATGTCAACATACGTTCGATGACAACAGAAGTATGCGTACTCTGTCATTCTTGCGGAAACCACTCAGCGTCTAAAGCCCCACGGGACAAAACAGACGCTTTGTTACTGGCATCGTGGGACGTAAATTGATGGAAGTAGCTTTTGAAGCAACGAGCACTAAGGTATGGCGTCTTTATTGTGTCAGACTTGCACGTGTCAAGTGCCGATAGGCTTTATTATGTCGGATATATTTGAACATAACCTTCGAGTCCATGGTGAATTGAAATGTAACGTATAAAAATGGGCAGGCGTAAAAAAAATTGGCAGATCCCACGTACAATGGGAATCGATGATATGCGAAGCATGAATAAGAAATGTTGATATGTCACTTTAAAATCAACACAACGTTACGAGGTGGAGGTAAGTGATGCCGTACATGACTTCCGTTTCATGATCATTGTGTTTGGATGAGTCGTTTACCTTCGGCATCTATTCATGTCACGTGGTTTAAATTTGGTATAAGTGAAGCTAGCGAAACGGCCACCAGCACATCACGAGCGTGGCATCTAGTCATGTTGTTACATGACACGCATCTCATGATTATCATGTTTGCAGCAGTCGCATACCTTCATCATCTATTCACGTACTGTAATACAAAATTTGGTATATGTTACGCTAGCACAACGGCCGCGAGCGCATCATCAGTGTGGTATGTAGTCATCTTGTTTCATGATACGCATGTCATGATTTTCATGTAAGCGTGTGTCGCTTCTGTTCGCCATGCAATCATGCCATACCATACCAGTTGTGCAACATGCCATGTGAACAAAACCACCGCAAGAGCTGCAGTAATGAAATGTAAATCATGAGATTCATGACATACATGTCAGAATTTTCATGTTATGACTAGTCAAATATGTTCTTTATACAGTCATGTTATGTCACACCAAGTTTGGTAACGACAGCAAACGGCCAGGAGATGTTAGTCTTAGGTGGCTAGATAGATAGACAGATAGATAGATAGATAGATAGATAGATAGATAGATAGATAGATAGATAGATAGACAGATAGATAGATAGATGGATGGATGGTTATATAGATAGATAGATAGATGCACTCAAATTTGCCGAAGTTCGTTAAGAAATGCTTCGCATTTAAACAAAGTCAGAAAGCTACGAGCGCATTCCATTTTCAGAGTAAGAAAAAGTTGACTATATTGAACACGGGAAGGTGTCTTCGTAACACAAAAGCAAATAAATATTTTACAGATAAGCAGCATACAAATCAAATGAATGGATATTTCCTGATGCTATGACGTCTAGAAACACCGTCCGCAGCAAAAGAACAAGCACGTGTCCGGAGGTGTTGCCGCTTGAATGACGAAATGACTGCTTGCACGATTATAACTATCCCGCAGTGACTGCATTTCTTATTAAACTAAACAGCATATCTGTCCAAAGCAGTATGCACCAATTTTTTAGAAAAGGGCACCACGAGTGCTGGGTGGAACACGCAGAAAGCAACGGCACTGGCTAGAATCTCCGTACGGCGGCACGGTATCTCAAAAAGGAAGCCGATGCAGACGGGCTCTGTAGCCCACAATCCTTTGCGTGAGGCGCAATTTTGCTGCCACCTGCTGATGGCCTCATCAGTTTTAGGTATTTACCAAATAATGAAACGTCTCAGTTTGATTCGGTTTATTTGAAGAGGACATTCATAAAAGGAATACTCGAAGTTTACCTGTGAAAAAGAACACGCCCACAAACAGGATTGCCGGGATCAATTGCCGCATGATGCTGAACCTCGATACCTGCAACTTTTTGGTGCTCTGAAAACCACGAGAATGAGTTCAAATGATCAATCAATCAATCAATCAATCAATCATTGAATCAAAAATCAATTAATCAATGATCTCTTTATTTCCTATCGTTTCGGTAATTGTAGTGTTACGATTCTCTATTTCTACTGTACAAGTATGCATTTCGTTGACTCTGTATAAGAACAATGCAATGGATGTATTATTGGAGTGTTACTTTGTATTTCTCTGACCATGCTCTCAGTGGTGCATTTGGGTGCTCGGGTACCATCAGACAGAGCACATCTGCCTCTTATCCATGTATCCGAGATATACATTTGCCTTAAAATGCTGATTGCCATCCGAAGATCTGCTGCAATCATTCTGTAAGCAGGGAACACTAGTGTGTTTTTCTCTAGCATGCAACTGGATAAAATAGGCGTTCAAGCTAATACAAGGTTAGAAGAGTTAGCATTATACTTACATATAAAGAAAGTTAACTTGATTCTTAGTAAAACAAAAGTTATTGTTTTTAAACACGTAACAAGCCAGATTATTCCGAACTCCAGCCTGCATTCAAAAACTGTGTAGTTGAATGTGCTTGTTCCTACAAGCTTTTAGGTGACTTTTTTGAATAACACTTAGATTGGTCACATCTCATTCATAAAATTCATGCCAACATATCATGGTCACTCACTGAACTTCCCAAACCTAGAGAACTCGTTCCAAAATCTTGAAAGTGGCAGCTATATTACACTCTAATTCATTCACACCATCACTAGTGTATAATAGTTTGGGGGTCTAACTCTGAAACTAATCATGTAAGGCTGATAAGACTGCAGTAGAAAGCAATAAGATACATTCAAAACCTCCCGTATAACTACCGCACAGGTTCGTACTTTTTAGAACACTATGTTCTAAAGGTGAACCAAATATATTATTTCCTTTACTTGTGTTTTAATGACATTAGGCTTAGTCCTTCTGGATATAGTAGAACTGCAATCTAGTCGCAAATATGCCTTACGAATTAAGATACGACCATTACAACACTCCCTTTGTCCGAACAACCTGTTGAATGAGAGCGCTAACATAAATCAAAATTCAAAACGTTGTCTCAGATTCTCATAAACCGCACATCCTTAGACGGTTTTCCGGTAATTATAAGCGGGATCTTTTGCAGGGCAAAAACATATATGAAGACCGGAATCAAATACCAATACCAAAATAAAGAACCTGACAACCCATTTCAATAAATCTTGACAAATATGCAACAGTCAGTTTTATTTGAATACTTCTATATTGTTTTATACAAATAAGAATAATTAAATATGTGCAGTGTAATGCCGTCATCTTATTTCGTGCATAGCACTCGTTATTAGAATTCCTGAAAAATTATTGGTTTGAAGGAATAGTGCCTACTTACAGGTGATAATTCAGTATGTGAGGTTTGACGTGTTCCCTGCAGGCGTAAATGACATTTGTCGGCAAGGACTTCATATTATATATCATACTGCAGCATGTGCCTTGTTGCAATGTGGCAGAAGTAAGATAAGCTGATAAGTGTAATCTATGACCTTAGTCAAGAACAAAGCTTAAGAGATATTGGATAACACAGCGAAACGTCAATGAGCAGCACAAGAGCTAATTATTTTGTGACCATGTTTTTGGTCCAGGCCTATAGCAACAGTTTCAAAATCATTCAGTGTACCAATTCTTAAAAGGAAACTGCAATATTGACGCGAATCGTAGGGTTTCGTTTTATAAGTGCAAAGCCGTTACAGCGTGAGCACCCCTACCCTTGTCGTTTCCACTGACAATCATCAATTGGGTGTGAGAAGGAAACGTAAATTCCTTCTGATGGGCGTTATCCACAAGGCTAGTAGGGCTGCTGTACTTTCTGAATTGTGCTTTTTTTTTCAGTGTCATAGGCATGTAGCATCATTGAGCTTTTGCATTGTCTTGCTGCTCACCAAAGCAAGCTGAGTGACCACTGAAGAGGCCGGAAATAAAGCAATGAAACAGCACAGGAACAATAGAAGGGATGTCTATGACGAATGACGAAATGAATGCTACACAGAGTAATAAAAGTCTTGCACTTTGGAACTTGAGTAGGAGCATATTTCTACGACTTTTTTATTGTTATTTTTATTGCCTCACCCTATTTTTCTACTTTGTATCATTTATTACAGCACTTAGATTGTTTTACTTCAGCAATTTTTTTCATAAGGAACATCATCGATCTACTCAAATATATGTGCTTTAACTACTGATGTTTTACTACGGGTAAGTTAGAGTATATAATTCCAAATACACTCTGCATTCACGTGGCCTGGCATTTTATCTAATACAACGTAACTGAAGTTGTCCAGCGTATCTTTGCAGAACACATATATTTTTGTCACTTAGGCTATGCTGATGAAAAACTCCTGTGTATTCATACAACTATGTATATTGATTACAAGTGACATACAAGTTAATAAATTAAAAATTGAACTGATTACTTCAACAGAATGCCTTCGTCTTGAAAACGTACATCAGACTAGTTTCAAGCACACAAAGTATTCTTTCATCTCTTATAGAGGGGACTGAATGATGAAAGTCATCTATTTCTTTCCAGTCGATTTATTTAGGAAGGCTATAGATGTTTTAATCCTGGCTCGCTATCTTCCGACAGCTTTCTGCACCTTAGGTGGTTTTCTACTGCCTTCGAAATACAAGGCATCTCACCATATTTTGCACTGAGTCTTTGATTGGGCCACTTTTCACCTAGCTACAATTCAATGTGATGATGTCATCGCGGAACTCGACGTTACGTGAAGTCACCGTCTTTGGCAATATGTGCGATCGTGATGGCGTCCTAAGGGCAGTAATCACGTGACGATGATTTTTTGCGGCACTTGTGTCCTCCCCAACGCTGCATGACGCCAACGTCAAAGTTCAATTTTTTTGATGAGGCATTTAACATTTCCGCCTCAAAAGTTACATCAAAGAGAGCAGTTATGTAGTATAAAATTCTGTGACAGTACCACACGTCGCTGACCATATATACACGAACGCTTGCATCGATGTTCATGTTAGTGTAAGTTATTCATACTGAAGCTTCTAGCGGAGTATTTCACGTGAAGAGTCGGCGAAGTTTATGATAACCATGGCAACGACCAGTAATAAACGGTAATCGTTGAGGAAGCGTGATAGTCTTTGTAATATACGTAACCCAAAATATAGCCAGCTGCAACTGTCGCTTGAGCTTCGATGCTGTTTCTAGCATTTCACATGGACGCTTTCAACGAGAGCTGTTGTATATACACCCTACTCTGATATCGACACACATACACATAATCATACGGGTTGGAATATACTTGTTTGCTATGATATTGTGTGGTATTAACAATAGCTACACAAGTACTGCTGCTTTGACCACTCACTCATATTCTACGATACCCCCAATGAGCATGGCTATAGTGAGAGATCACAAAAATAGAAGCATTAAGTTAGTACTGATAATAGTACATTCTCTAAGTTATTAAAAATAAAGCCTGTAAACTAATAAAACAACTAGTTTTCAATTTGGAGTTTTCTCCCTCGCAAGCCCTCATATTTGCCGCTGAGTGAAATACAAGTAAAGAGAAACTTTCAAGCAATAGTTGGCCACTCACAAGCTTCGGTTTGCGAATTTCTTAGTTCACGAAAATATATCAAGTACTTTAGACTGACAAAATGCCAAGTCATGAGAAATCATAGTAAAAATTACAAAACACAGCATAGTGCTAAGCTGAAATTTTAATAGTCATCATGCACATGCAGCATCCTCAAGTGCACACATGTGCTCACAGATTTGTAGTGAGTTATGTGCAAAAAGAATTATAATGGTGGAGTGGCTGGGTCCCACTTCGCAAAAACTGTGATTTAGGGTGGTCGCTATATGTGAAAATTCAAAACCTAAAACATTTTTGTTCTTCCATTAACTTGAAGTTGCACGCAAAATTCGCGATAGGCACTATCAAAATCATCATGGAATGTTCTTTTGTTCGGTATAAATCGGCAAATGATTTCTTTCTGAAGTGCACACATGCTTATTTTTCTCGCACTTAGGCTATTTGATGTTTGAAAGAGAAGAGAATGAAAAGACGATAGCACAAAAACGTGCCAACTTACGGCATCGTAATCATCACTCTAAGAATCTTCCTCAATTTTTGCCTGCCTGAAAACTTGCTAGTAAACAATGCATTATTTGTTCCACTTTTCAGAGCTTCCTTCCGTTAGCCGACATGCATGTGTTCCACTTTTAATGTTTCTGTTTATTTCGTACTAATAGCCATCGAAAAAAACAGGTTATGAAGACACGGAAAAAGCACAAACTTATGTAGCTGAAAGTGTTAGCTGCCGTGTATGCAGCTCCTTATCACCTTTCTGTTTTAATACAAGTGCTGTTAGTGCACACAAAAATAAACCATCAATTTACACGCTTATATTGGTAGAATCAAGAAGTCACGTGCACGCTTTTGAGAATTACTTACATGGTGTATTTTTCCGGCACTAACTGACTATTTCAAACTCTAGAATCTTCTCATCCTCTCAGATTATGCACGCACATCTACTGCATCACCTATGAAAACTTTTTTGATCGTTCCGTTTTTTGTTCGCGCAAGGACGTGAATCATCTCGCTATTGTTGCAAAATATTTCCACAATCCACCACTAAAATACGACCTTCTTTCTAAAAATTGCTACTTATTCAATACATATGAGCATTCACAAAAAGTACACAGTACTTTTTTTCATGCATCAAATTCGTCAACGATTCATTTCTTCTTATCTAGCTCGAACTAAAAGAGCTACATACCGTCCTCTATTTGCCAACTGACCACTGTGACTAAGTTTAGGCTGCTGTGGAATGCGATGTGTACTCTAAGGAACCTTTATTTTTCGCTCTTAATTTGTTATTTTTTTTACTTTGAATACTATCGCCTACTTTAAAATAAACAAATAATATAGATGCCAATGTCGTAATCTCGTTAAGAAACGTAGGACAATATATGTAATTACAACAGCAATTGATATTTACTAAGCAGACTTTTCTTAAGAAATTCAATTAAAAAATGAGAAACGAAAGACAACCAGGAGCAACTAAGTAAAATTTTCAAAACATGATCAATTTGTTTTTCAAAGCAACTAATATACCACAGAAGTGGAATGCGCGCT
Organism: Rhipicephalus microplus; assembly: GCF_043290135.1. Lineage (NCBI taxonomy): Eukaryota > Metazoa > Arthropoda > Arachnida > Ixodida > Ixodidae > Rhipicephalus > Rhipicephalus microplus. The sequence continues at coordinate 128,483,266 of NC_134700.1, forward strand.
CGCAGTTCCAACATCTTGACTCTTTGCTGTACTTTCGTATTTGGCAGCTTAGAGAATGTACAACGTTGTTAGTCCGCTATATTACCGATTCACGTGCGGCCATTCATGTTGACGCCTGGTAGCTGATTCCGAACCACACTACTAACGTCTATGATTAAGATACAACTGTTGTGGTAGCCGAAATAGACAATTTTGAAGCCGTAATAGTAAACATACGCCTGCGCTGAGCGTGTGGTAAATACCGTGCAAAGCGGACATCGATAAAAACACAATAAACAGCGCTACTGGATATGTACTTTTTTAAAGCGGCATTATTTGAACAAATAAACAGACCCTGCATTCCCCCGTAATGTGGTAACATGCAACTACCTGTCTATGTGCATATGCCACACAATGTTTCAGTAATGCGAGAAGCAGGTTCCTAGCTGGAGCCCGTGCTCATGCAGCGTGGGCAGAAACTAAGTGACAGAAAACCCACAACGACGAGCCTTGAGTGTCAGCTAGTTTTTACTTGAAGAAAAAAAAAGAGAATTCCACACATTACGCGTACCTAGCGAATCGATGATATATGCGAAGCATGCGGAGGAAACGTGACTTTGTTCTATTTTTTTATTGAGCGATGGATGGATGGATGCAAAACTTTTATTGGGGTCCTTAAAGATTCCACCCCCGTTTTATATGGGTAGGATCGCGGGCCGCTCCCACGTTGGGACGGGGAGGCCCAGCCTCACCGCCGCATCGTGGGTCTTCTGGACAGCCTTGAGTCGTTGTATGAGAACTGGACTCGTGAGCACAAAATGAAAGGAGTTTTCAGAAAATTCTGCATTTTTTTGTAAACAGGGCGAAATATGATGAAATGACGCTAAAGGTAAGTAAAAATGTTGTACGCTCATACACATGCTAAACAGTCGCATCTTTCCAGTTGTGTGACGATGCCACCAGCAACAGAAGAATGAGCAACACCAGAAGCGGCAAGCTGATATGTAGCGCTTGTGTTAGCGTGGATGGCGGCCTAGGACGCTTCTGTATAAATGAGCTTCATTGAATAGCACCTCCCTACCATTATCGTTAACCAGACGTGACGGCTTCATGATAGAAGTACGCATGTACTGCTTATAAGCTTGGATAGTCACCACTTGAACCACATTTTTCCTTTCACGAACATTAAGGATTATTTGAAAGGCCGTTTTGGGACGTGGCATGAGTTTGTGGTAGAAAACTTGACTGCCGCGCAGAACAATGGTGTTCGATTTCTGTTGGGACCATAATATTTACCCAATCCATTAGTTGGGCCAACGCTGCTGATACTATCTTATAGGGTTGCAGCACCTAGTTTTAGCCCATCACGCCTGAAAAACCCAAGCCGAAAGTGAACACAGTAACAAGAAAAATCGTAATCATATGTGGACACAATAGACTTTATGAGTACCAAAATATACGAAAGCACAATACATGATCACACGCGTTGTCCATCTGTCCGCTCGTTCATGCATCTGCCCGTCCGTCCAAACATGTATCTACCTATCTGCCCATCCGTCTGACCGCACCTCCTACCATTCGGGCATTTGTGCATACGTGCACCTGTCTTCCAATCCGTACATACGCCGAACTGTCCATCCATTCGTGCATCCGTTCGTCAATATGTCCGCCCTGTATTATAATCCCCGACGTCAGCGTAGTCTTTATGCACTTTAGGACGTATAAGTTCACCTACTTGTCGTCATTCACTTCGTGGAAATGCACTTGGTTTTCTGAACGCACACGAAAAAGAAAAACCTATGTGTGTTGGCGCCGTTCTTCGGTAGTTATAAAGTGTGAATCACATTCAATGTATTGCGCCTAACTACAGTTGACCTCAAACTGACGTTACGGCGGTAACGTATGCGTAGATATGTAGGTATAATGGTCATAAAACGTCATGACCATCACTGCATCCCCAAATTAACGCTTCACGATCGTTACAGTCTATTTCGAAAAGCAGTAGTGAGACCTGTCGAGGTTCTTAGGTAAATTGCTTTGTCGCCATGCTGAATGCTGGAATTTGGTTCCCGCTGGAACCGTGTGTCACAGAACGAGCGCTAAAAATGGGCGCGCCGCAAATTCTCGCGGTACCGCGCGGAAGACACGCCAGGAGGTCAAAAGAAAAAAAAAAGAAAACAAACATCCAAGGCTCCCCGGGCGCGCGCTCTCCCCTTGGAAGCGTGGCTTCGCCGACGAACCTCCTCACCCCACATCGGCGGCCGAGATAGCCCGCGAAAGTTCTAGAACGAAAGGGGCGTGGTCATACCGAGTTGAGTCATCGGCCGCGGAGGGCATTCCAACTGTCTCGCCCTCTTCCCAGCCTTCGCTGCGTATCGCGCCGACGAAATGACGAGAACCTTCTGGAATGTCGCGCGCAAGGTATTTAACAGAGCAGCCGAGATGAGAGCTCAGGAGAAGACGGAGGTTAGCGCCAGAGCGCGAAGGGATCCCGCCGTGTAGTCGGCGAAGGTTTTGTCCGTAGCGACAAAGCAGGAGATGAAGAGGATTTCCACCTGAGGGGTGAAGGCTCGAGCTACAGGCAAGAGCATGTGTTTACCACTATCGAGCGAAGACGCGTGGCAACAGCTGCGAGTGTGAAGCCGACGTGTTTCCGGTGAAGAAGTTGAACCTTGAAGAGCGGCCAATTGAAGACGCGAGGTTTCCTGGAAGAGAAACTTCGAGGGCTGCGGAACGACAACAACGCTGGTCTTTGAGTGAGTGATTCTCGGAAGAGTATCATCCAGACTTTGGTTCCAAGAACTTTGGACTGAATAGGTTTTCTATCTCTTTAGTCTTTAAGTGTCTTGGTTGTTCAATGGATGCGACGGCATTGTAGTGCGTATTGTTGTCTGTGTCCGTTGTTTCAAGCGTGGTTGATTGTACTGTGTAGTACGTTGTTTGTTTGGTGACGTATTGCATGTAACTATTGTGGAGTGTGCATTCTTGTGTATTGTTTTTGATCTGCCCTTTATGAGAATATAGTATTTGTTTTGTTTATCAACTTTCGGCTCTGACTTGTTCTTTGGGCCACAGCCGGCGTCCACTGGCGCGCCAAAAAGGACCACTTCTAAATTGTCCACGCTTTCGTGGTGTGGTTCGGAGGGCCAATACTTCGGCCCTTGGAATTAGCCCGGCGATCGCCTCCCTAATTAACGGGACTGGTGTGACAATTAATCTGTCGTCCGCGACACAGGACCTTTTGGTGCACAGTGTGTCCAAAGTAGTGAGAAAGAGCCTCGAGTTGTTGATAGTGCTATCGGAATGATTTTGTGTGTTGCTCTGTGTTCTCGTTAACGAGTGCAGGGGAGTGTTCCGATAGACTGATTTAGGCAGATACTTTTTACACGCGGCAAGACTTTATTTGCGAGACACCATGGTTCTCGAAAAGTTAGTTGCTCTTGGTGAAAAGATGGGTCTTTCTGGCGCTGAACTACGGAAATGGGTAAGCCAGAAGGAGAAAGAGGCGGTGGAGAGAGAGAGGTTAGAAGCTGAGAGAGCCAAGGAAGAAAAAGCAGCTGAGTTGGAACGAGAGAGGTTGGCAGCTGAGAGGGCCAAGGAAGAAAGAGCAGCTGATGTGGAGAGAGAGAGGTTGGCAGCTGCGAGAGAGAAAGAAGAAGGAGAGCAGCAATTGAAGTTGGAGCTGGAGAGAGAAAAGCTGGCCGCTGAGAGGGCGAGAGAAGAAAGAGAGGCAAAGGAGCGACAGCTGAGAGAAGAAAGAGAGCAACAATTGAAGTTGGAGCTGGAGAGAGAAAAGTTGGCAGCCGAAAGGGCGAGAGAAGAAAGAGAGGCAAAGGAGCGACAGCTGAAGGAAGAAAGAGCGCAACAATTGAAGTTGGAGCTGGAGAGAGAAAAGTTGGCAGCCGAAAGGGCGAAAGAAGAAAGAGAAGCGGAGATGGCTGAAAGGGAACGGCAGCGGCAGCACGAAATGGAACTCGAGCGCCTCCGTTTGCAACAGCGAAGTGAAACTCCCGTCCAAGCTAGAGTTGAAAGCAGCGAACGGGAGGACCACGGCTTCCGCTTGAACCCAAGCAAGCTGCTCGTAGCGTTTGATGAAAGGAAGGGCGGCCTTGACGCGTACCTTCACCGATTTGAGACGATTGCGAAGAGCCAGAATTGGCCGTAACATCAATGGGCAACTGCTTTCAGTACTTGCTTGAGTGGTGAAGCGCTAAGTGTGTACGCTTGGCTGACGCCGACCGATGCAGCCAACTATGCAAAGGTGAAAGCTGCTTTGCTGAAGCGATTTAGATTTACTGTAGGAGGATTCCGGGACAGATTTCGGATAGGAAAGCCAGCTGATGGTGAGACGGCTACACAGTACGCCGCCCGACTTAGCCATTATTTTGACAGATGGATTGAACTTTCAGGGACAGCGCAGGAGTACGATGAACTTAGAGAGCTCCTAATTAGAGAACAATTTCTTACTAGTTGCCACCCAAGCCTGTCGCTGTACTTGAAAGAGAGGAAGGCTGAGTCACTTGAGGACATGCTTGAATTAGCTGATCAATTCTTGGAAGCGCAAGGTGGAACTAATTTGGCTGAGGTCAAGAAGGATTGTCCGGATGATTCGAAGAAATTGGCTCCCGAAGAAAAGAAGCGTGCACCAGAGAGCATTCCGCGATGTTTTCTGTGCAACCGAGTGGGTCATCGCGCGAAAAACTGTCGAACGATCTTTACGAGCTCTACGGCAGTAAAATGTTTCAAGTGTGGTCACACTGGGCACAAAGCAGACACATGTCGAAACGGAGCGAGTCAAACTCACCAGGTATCCTGTGTGCTAGCAGCACCGAAATCAGATGATAATGCCGTCACCGACGGATTTGTAGAGTTGAAGAATGGGGAGAAAATTCCTATTGTGGGAGCTGTAATGTCAAAACAGCCAACCGGTGTTACGAAGGGAATGCCAAAGCTGCCTGGAAAGGTTGCAGGCAAGAAGATTACGGTTCTAAGAGACACCGGTAGCTCCACGGTTATCGTGCGGAGAAATTTGGTACGGGAAAGCGAGTTAACAGGCAAAACGAAGCCGGTTTGCCTAATTGACCGTACGGTTCGGATGCTTCCCGAAGCAGAGATTGAGGTGAAAACTCCGTACTTCAGCGGGAAGGTTACCGCTCTATGTATGACGACCCCCCTTTATGACCTTGTCATCGGAAACATCGCCGGGGCGCGAGGACCGAATGATCCGGATTGTTTGGGAGAAGACCCTAAGATAGAGCCCTCGCCAACCCAGCGACCGCGAGATACAGTGGAGAAGCATCCCGTGACGGATCTCACTAGAGCCCAAGGTGAAGCCGCGGCGCAAGAGACAGTGGATGAGAAGACGATCGTGTTGAATGAGTTCACGCGCTGGGCAGCTGGACGTACGTCGGCACGACCCCAACCGACCGACAGTGTAAAGGAGACGGAGTCGGCCAGCCAGGCCAAATGTAGAGACATGAACAAGCTGGTAAATAAACAGACCGGACCCGTCGAACGTCATGACCCGTTAGCAGGGTCGGAAGTGACAACGATGGCTGAGACGCTGCCTCAGATACCGTCGTCGGAAAAGGCTCGCCGAAAAAGAACAAGGAAAAACAAGAAGAGATTGAGCGAGCACCGCAAGAAAGGACGCAAGCGCAGCTCGAAATACACAGGATAGGTGCTGAGGTCGAATCACAATGTGTTTGGCAGTGCTGAGTGCCATATGTTGTGTTAATGTTGTGTTATCCTGTGCCACAAGTGTCGAAGTGTTTGTGCTGTGATGTGATGTATAGTGTTGTATAATTGTTGTAATGAGAGAACTTTGTACATTTGTATTATTGGGAATGTGTGGTGGAGTGTTGTACTCTTGTGCTTGTGGTTATATTTCATGTGTTGTGTAATTGAATTACAATGTACAATTGTATTGAGTGAACTATTGCGAATGTGACGTGTCATGAGCGACGGACTATGTTACAGTCTTTGAGTGTGTGGGGACTGTTCGCCTGAGGGGTGAAGGCTCGAGCTACCGGCAAGAGAGTGTGTTTACCGCTATCGAGCGAAGACACGTGGCGACAACTGCGTGTGTGAAGCCGACGTGTTCGGGCGAAGAAGTTTGGAGCTTGCAGAGTGGCCAATTGAAGACGCGAGGTTTCCTGGAAGAGAAACTTCGAGGGCTGCGGAACGACAACAACGCTGGTCTTTGAGTGAGTGATTCTCGGAAGAGTATCATCCAGACTTTGGTTCCAAGAACTTTGGACTGAATAGGTTTTCTATCTCTTTAGTCTTTAAGTGTCTTGGTTGTTCAATGCATGCGACTGCATTGTAGTGCGTATTGTTGTCTGTGTCCGTTGTTTCAAACGTGGTTGATTGTACTGTGTAGTACGTTGTTTGTTTGGTGACGTATTGTATGTAACTATTGTGGAGTGTGCATTCTTGTGTATTGTTTTCGATCTGCCATTTTTTAGAATATAGTATTTGTTTTGTTTATCAACTCTCGGCTCTGACTTGGTCTTTGGGCAACAGCCGGCGTCCGCTGGCGCGCCAAAAGGACCACTTCTAAATTGTCCACGCTTTCGTGGTGTGGTTCGGAGGGCCAATACTTCGGCCCTTGGAATTAGCCCGGCGATCGCCTCCCTAATTAACGGGACTGGTGTGACAATTAATCTGTCGTCCGCGACACAGGACCTTTTGGTGCACAGTGTGTCCAAAGTAGTGAGAAAGAGCCTCGAGTTGTTGATAGTGCTATCGGAATGATTTTGTGTGTTGCTCTGTGTTCTCGTTAACGAGTGCAGGGGAGTGTTCCGATAGACTGATTTAGGCAGATACTTTTTACACGCGGCAAGACTTTATTTGCGAGACACCATGGTTCTCGAAAAGTTAGTTGCTCTTGGTGAAAAGATGGGTCTTTCTGGCGCTGAACTACGGAAATGGGTAAGCCAGAAGGAGAAAGAGGCGGTGGAGAGAGAGAGGTTAGAAGCTGAGAGAGCCAAGGAAGAAAAAGCAGCTGAGTTGGAACGAGAGAGGTTGGCAGCTGAGAGGGCCAAGGAAGAAAGAGCAGCTGATGTGGAGAGAGAGAGGTTGGCAGCTGCGAGAGAGAAAGAAGAAGGAGAGCAGCAATTGAAGTTGGAGCTGGAGAGAGAAAAGCTGGCCGCTGAGAGGGCGAGAGAAGAAAGAGAGGCAAAGGAGCGACAGCTGAGAGAAGAAAGAGAGCAACAATTGAAGTTGGAGCTGGAGAGAGAAAAGTTGGCAGCCGAAAGGGCGAGAGAAGAAAGAGAGGCAAAGGAGCGACAGCTGAAGGAAGAAAGAGCGCAACAATTGAAGTTGGAGCTGGAGAGAGAAAAGTTGGCAGCCGAAAGGGCGAAAGAAGAAAGAGAAGCGGAGATGGCTGAAAGGGAACGGCAGCGGCAGCACGAAATGGAACTCGAGCGCCTCCGTTTGCAACAGCGAAGTGAAACTCCCGTCCAAGCTAGAGTTGAAAGCAGCGAACGGGAGGACCACGGCTTCCGCTTGAACCCAAGCAAGCTGCTCGTAGCGTTTGATGAAAGGAAGGACGGCCTTGACGCGTACCTTCACCGATTTGAGACGATTGCGAAGAGCCAGAATTGGCCGTAACATCAATGGGCAACTGCTTTCAGTACTTGCTTGAGTGGTGAAGCGCTCAGTGTGTACGGTTGGCTGACGCCGACCGATGCAGCCAACTATGCAAAGGTGAAAGCTGCTTTGCTGAAGCGATTTAGATTTACTGTAGGAGGATTCCGGGACAGATTTCGGATAGGAAAGCCAGCTGATGGTGAGACGGCTACACAGTACGCCGCCCGACTTAGCCATTATTTTGACAGATGGATTGAACTTTCAGGGACAGCGCAGGAGTACGATGAACTTAGAGAGCTCCTAATTAGAGAACAATTTCTTACTAGTTGCCACCCAAGCCTGTCGCTGTACTTGAAAGAGAGGAAGGCTGAGTCACTTGAGGACATGCTTGAATTAGCTGATCAATTCTTGGAAGCGCAAGGTGGAACTAATTTGACTGAGGTCAAGAAGGATTGTCCGGATGATTCGAAGAAATTGGCTCCCGAAGAAAAGAAGCGTGCACCAGAGAGCATTCCGCGATGTTTTCTGTGCAACCGAGTGGGTCATCGCGCGAAAAACTGTCGAACGATCTTTACGAGCTCTACGGCAGTAAAATGTTTCAAGTGTGGTCACACTGGGCACAAAGCAGACACATGTCGAAACGGAGCGAGTCAAACTCACCAGGTATCCTGTGTGCTAGCAGCACCGAAATCAGATGATAATGCCGTCACCGACGGATTTGTAGAGTTGAAGAATGGGGAGAAAATTCCTATTGTGGGAGCTGTAATGTCAAAACAGCCAACCGGTGTTACGAAGGGAATGCCAAAGCTGCCTGGAAAGGTTGCAGGCAAGAAGATTACGGTTCTAAGAGACACCGGTAGCTCCACGGTTATCGTGCGGAGAAATTTGGTACGGGAAAGCGAGTTAACAGGCAAAACGAAGCCGGTTTGCCTAATTGACCGTACGGTTCGGATGCTTCCCGAAGCAGAGATTGAGGTGAAAACTCCGTACTTCAGCGGGAAGGTTACCGCTCTATGTATGACGACCCCCCTTTATGACCTTGTCATCGGAAACATCGCCGGGGCGCGAGGACCGAATGATCCGGATTGTTTGGGAGAAGACCCTAAGATAGAGCCCTCGCCAACCCAGCGACCGCGAGATACAGTGGAGAAGCATCCCGTGACGGATCTCACTAGAGCCCAAGGTGAAGCCGCGGCGCAAGAGACAGTGGATGAGAAGACGATCGTGTTGAATGAGTTCACGCGCTGGGCAGCTGGACGTACGTCGGCACGACCCCAACCGACCGACAGTGTAAAGGAGACGGAGTCGGCCAGCCAGGCCAAATGTAGAGACATGAACAAGCTGGTAAATAAACAGACCGGACCCGTCGAACGTCATGACCCGTTAGCAGGGTCGGAAGTGACAACGATGGCTGAGACGCTGCCTCAGATACCGTCGTCGGAAAAGGCTCGCCGAAAAAGAACAAGGAAAAACAAGAAGAGATTGAGCGAGCACCGCAAGAAAGGACGCAAGCGCAGCTCGAAATACACAGGATAGGTGCTGAGGTCGAATCACAATGTGTTTGGCAGTGCTGAGTGCCATATGTTGTGTTAATGTTGTGTTATCCTGTGCCACAAGTGTCGAAGTGTTTGTGCTGTGATGTGATGTATAGTGTTGTATAATTGTTGTAATGAGAGAACTTTGTACATTTGTATTATTGGGAATGTGTGGTGGAGTGTTGTACTCTTGTGCTTGTGGTTATATTTCATGTGTTGTGTAATTGAATTACAATGTACAATTGTATTGAGTGAACTATTGCGAATGTGACGTGTCATGAGCGACGGACTATGTTACAGTCTTTGAGTGTGTGGGGACTGTTCGCCTGAGGGGTGAAGGCTCGAGCTACCGGCAAGAGAGTGTGTTTACCGCTATCGAGCGAAGACACGTGGCGACAACTGCGTGTGTGAAGCCGACGTGTTCGGGCGAAGAAGTTTGGAGCTTGCAGAGTGGCCAATTGAAGACGCGAGGTTTCCTGGAAGAGAAACTTCGAGGGCTGCGGAACGACAACAACGCTGGTCTTTGAGTGAGTGATTCTCGGAAGAGTATCATCCAGACTTTGGTTCCAAGAACTTTGGACTGAATAGGTTTTCTATCTCTTTAGTCTTTAAGTGTCTTGGTTGTTCAATGCATGCGACTGCATTGTAGTGCGTATTGTTGTCTGTGTCCGTTGTTTCAAACGTGGTTGATTGTACTGTGTAGTACGTTGTTTGTTTGGTGACGTATTGTATGTAACTATTGTGGAGTGTGCATTCTTGTGTATTGTTTTCGATCTGCCATTTTTTAGAATATAGTATTTGTTTTGTTTATCAACTCTCGGCTCTGACTTGGTCTTTGGGCAACAGCCGGCGTCCGCTGGCGCGCCAAAAGGACCACTTCTAAATTGTCCACGCTTTCGTGGTGTGGTTCGGAGGGCCAATACTTCGGCCCTTGGAATTAGCCCGGCGATCGCCTCCCTAATTAACGGGACTGGTGTGACAATTAATCTGTCGTCCGCGACACAGGACCTTTTGGTGCACAGTGTGTCCAAAGTAGTGAGAAAGAGCCTCGAGTTGTTGATAGTGCTATCGGAATGATTTTGTGTGTTGCTCTGTGTTCTCGTTAACGAGTGCAGGGGAGTGTTCCGATAGACTGATTTAGGCAGATACTTTTTACACGCGGCAAGACTTTATTTGCGAGACACCATGGTTCTCGAAAAGTTAGTTGCTCTTGGTGAAAAGATGGGTCTTTCTGGCGCTGAACTACGGAAATGGGTAAGCCAGAAGGAGAAAGAGGCGGTGGAGAGAGAGAGGTTAGAAGCTGAGAGAGCCAAGGAAGAAAAAGCAGCTGAGTTGGAACGAGAGAGGTTGGCAGCTGAGAGGGCCAAGGAAGAAAGAGCAGCTGATGTGGAGAGAGAGAGGTTGGCAGCTGCGAGAGAGAAAGAAGAAGGAGAGCAGCAATTGAAGTTGGAGCTGGAGAGAGAAAAGCTGGCCGCTGAGAGGGCGAGAGAAGAAAGAGAGGCAAAGGAGCGACAGCTGAGAGAAGAAAGAGAGCAACAATTGAAGTTGGAGCTGGAGAGAGAAAAGTTGGCAGCCGAAAGGGCGAGAGAAGAAAGAGAGGCAAAGGAGCGACAGCTGAAGGAAGAAAGAGCGCAACAATTGAAGTTGGAGCTGGAGAGAGAAAAGTTGGCAGCCGAAAGGGCGAAAGAAGAAAGAGAAGCGGAGATGGCTGAAAGGGAACGGCAGCGGCAGCACGAAATGGAACTCGAGCGCCTCCGTTTGCAACAGCGAAGTGAAACTCCCGTCCAAGCTAGAGTTGAAAGCAGCGAACGGGAGGACCACGGCTTCCGCTTGAACCCAAGCAAGCTGCTCGTAGCGTTTGATGAAAGGAAGGACAGCCTTGACGCTTACCTTCACCGATTTGAGACGATTGCGAAGAGCCAGAATTGGCCGTAACATCAATGGGCAACTGCTTTCAGTACTTGCTTGAGTGGTGAAGCGCTCAGTGTGTACGGTTGGCTGACGCCGACCGATGCAGCCAACTATGCAAAGGTGAAAGCTGCTTTGCTGAAGCGATTTAGATTTACTGTAGGAGGATTCCGGGACAGATTTCGGATAGGAAAGCCAGCTGATGGTGAGACGGCTACACAGTACGCCGCCCGACTTAGCCATTATTTCGACAGATGGATTGAACTTTCAGGGACAGCGCAGGAGTACGATGAACTTAGAGAGCTCCTAATTAGAGAACAATTTCTTACTAGTTGCCACCCAAGCCTGTCGCTGTACTTGAAAGAGAGGAAGGCTGAGTCACTTGAGGACATGCTTGAATTAGCTGATCAATTCTTGGAAGCGCAAGGTGGAACTAATTTGGCTGAGGTCAAGAAGGATTGTCCGGATGATTCGAAGAAATTGGCTCCCGAAGAAAAGAAGCGTGCACCAGAGAGCATTCCGCGATGTTTTCTGTGCAACCGAGTGGGTCATCGCGCGAAAAACTGTCGAACGATCTTTACGAGCTCTACGGCAGTAAAATGTTTCAAGTGTGGTCACACTGGGCACAAAGCAGACACATGTCGAAACGGAGCGAGTGAAACTCACCAGGTATCCTGTGTGCTAGCAGCACCGAAATCAGATGATAATGCCGTCACCGACGGATTTGTAGAGTTGAAGAATGGGGAGAAAATTCCTATTGTGGGAGCTGTAATGTCAAAACAGCCAACCGGTGTTACGAAGGGAATGCCAAAGCTGCCTGGAAAGGTTGCAGGCAAGAAGATTACGGTTCTAAGAGACACCGGTAGCTCCACGGTTATCGTGCGGAGAAATTTGGTACGGGAAAGCGAGTTAACAGGCAAAACGAAGCCGGTTTGCCTAATTGACCGTACGGTTCGGATGCTTCCCGAAGCAGAGATTGAGGTGAAAACTCCGTATTTCAGCGGGAAGGTTACCGCTCTATGTATGACGACCCCCCTTTATGACCTTGTCATCGGAAACATCGCCGGGGCGCGAGGACCGAATGATCCGGATTGTTTGGGAGAAGACCCTAAGATAGAGCCCTCGCCAACCCAGCGACCGCGAGATACAGTGGAGAAGCATCCCGTGACGGATCTCACTAGAGCCCAAGGTGAAGCCGCGGCGCAAGAGACAGTGGATGAGAAGACGATCGTGTTGAATGAGTTCACGCGCTGGGCAGCTGGACGTACGTCGGCACGACCCCAACCGACCGACAGTGTAAAGGAGACGGAGTCGGCCAGCCAGGCCAAATGTAGAGACATGAACAAGCTGGTAAATAAACAGACCGGACCCGTCGAACGTCATGACCCGTTAGCAGGGTCGGAAGTGACAACGATGGCTGAGACGCTGCCTCAGATACCGTCGTCGGAAAAGGCTCGCCGAAAAAGAACAAGGAAAAACAAGAAGAGATTGAGCGAGCACCGCAAGAAAGGACGCAAGCGCAGCTCGAAATACACAGGATAGGTGCTTAGGTCGAATCACAATGTGTTTGGCAGTGCTGAGTGCCATATGTTGTGTTAATGTTGTGTTATCCTGTGCCACAAGTGTCGAAGTGTTTGTGCTGTGATGTGATGTATAGTGTTGTATAATTGTTGTAATGAGAGAACTTTGTACATTTGTATTATTGGGAATGTGTGGTGGAGTGTTGTACTCTTGTGCTTGTGGTTATATTTCATGTGTTGTGTAATTGAATTACAATGTACAATTGTATTGAGTGAACTATTGCGAATGTGACGTGTCATGAGCGACGGACTATGTTACAGTCTTTGAGTGTGTGGGGACTGTTCGCCTGAGGGGTGAAGGCTCGAGCTACCGGCAAGAGAGTGTGTTTACCGCTATCGAGCGAAGACACGTGGCGACAACTGCGTGTGTGAAGCCGACGTGTTCGGGCGAAGAAGTTTGGAGCTTGCAGAGTGGCCAATTGAAGACGCGAGGTTTCCTGGAAGAGAAACTTCGAGGGCTGCGGAACGACAACAACGCTGGTCTTTGAGTGAGTGATTCTCGGAAGAGTATCATCCAGACTTTGGTTCCAAGAACTTTGGACTGAATAGGTTTTCTATCTCTTTAGTCTTTAAGTGTCTTGGTTGTTCAATGCATGCGACTGCATTGTAGTGCGTATTGTTGTCTGTGTCCGTTGTTTCAAACGTGGTTGATTGTACTGTGTAGTACGTTGTTTGTTTGGTGACGTATTGTATGTAACTATTGTGGAGTGTGCATTCTTGTGTATTGTTTTCGATCCGCCATTTTTTAGAATATAGGATTTGTTTTGTTTATCAACTCTCGGCTCTGACTTGGTCTTTGGGCAACAGCCGGCGTCCGCTGGCGCGCCAAAAGGACCACTTCTAAATTTTCCACGCTTTCGTGGTGTGGTTCGGAGGGCCAATACTTCGGCCCTTGGAATTAGCCCGGCGATCGCCTCCCTAATTAACGGGACTGGTGTGACACCGTGACATTTTTTTCTTTACATTTTTGGGCCAACGCAGCCGATGTGGAGTTTTTAAATAAGATAGTCTTTGTTGGCGACCATCGACACAAACATTTTGGTCTGCCTGTCTGTACAAAGTTTGTTTGTTCGCCCTTAACAATACCCAAAACGGCACCAAACGATAACCCAAAGAGCGCCAAAAGATACCCCAAACGGCCAACCCAAACCGCAGCGAGGACCAATACTGCTCAAGTTTCAGCAATATACTCGTGCGATTGTCAATTATAAAAATTGGCATATCCCAAGTACTGCGGGAATTGATGATATGCGAAGCACGACTGGGGAAGGTTGATATACAACTTTCAAATCACCACGATGTTACGAGCTGGAGGTAAATTATGCCGTACACGACTTCCGTGTCATAATTATCGTGTTTAGAAGTGTCATTTACCTTCGTCATCTATTCACGTGACGTGATCTCAAATTTAGTATATGTGGAGCTAGCGAAGCGGCCGCGAGCACGCTATGAGCGTGGTATGTTGCCATGTTCTTACATGACACGTGTCTGATGATTATCATGTTTGCACCCGTCATATACCTTCGTCATTCATTGACGTCACACATCACCAATTTTGGTATATGTGGAGCTAGCGAAAGGCCTAGAGTGCATCATGTAGGGCCCAACATGCTCTAACGTAACGGTGACAGCGACGCTACGTTAGCAAATTGCGAGCACTCTATAGTCCGACGCCAAGCGCGACCGGCGCGACAAACATCCGTAGGCGTGGTCCGACGGCAACTGGCGCGAAATGCGACTTGCTGCATTTGGCGCCAATGCGTTACCCAGACAGCACTGCGTATGCCTCTTTTCGAGAGGGAGGAACGTCGGAGGCTCTGAAACGTGCATACGTCAAAGCAACGCAGCGCGTGCCTGCGAGTATATGGAAGGACCGGCGCCTGGCGCGGCAACGCCAGCGTGAGGCGACGAAACGAACGCCGGCGAGCACGCGCATCACGTCATGTCGAAAGTTATTGGTGCCTTGACTTGGGCATCTAGTCATGTTCTCACACGACATGCATCTCATGATTATCATGTTTGCACCAGTCACATACCTTCGTCATCCATTGACGTCACGTTATACCAAATTTGGCTTGTGTGAAGCTAGCGAAACGGCCGCGAGCGCATCCTGAGTGTGGCATGTAGTCATGCCATTATATGATACGCATGTCGGGATTATTATCATGTTTGGATGTGTCATTTACCTATGTATTCCGTTCCCGTCACGGAATACCGAATCTGGCATATGTGAAGCTAGCGAAACGGCCGCGAGCACATCATGAGCGTAACATGTGGTCATGTTGTTACATGACATGCATCTCATGTTTACCATGTTGGCACCAGTCTCATACCTTCGTCATACATTCATGTCCCGTAATACCAAATGTCTTATAAGTGAAGCTAGCGAAACAGCCACCGCAGCATCATGAGCGTGGCATGTAATTATGTTGATACATGACGCGCATCTCACGATTATGATGTTTGGACCAGTCAGATTTCTTTGTCATCCATTCACGTACCGTAATACCAAATTTTATATATGTGACGCTAGCAAAATGACCCAGAGCGCATAATGAGCGTGGCATGTAGTCATGTTGTTGCATGACACACATGTCATGGTTTTCATGTTAGGGTCCCTCGCTTGTGTTTGCCATGCAATCATTTCATACCATACCAGTTTTGCATTATGTCATGTGAACGGAACCACCGCAAGGGCAGCAAGACCATGAATTGTAAATCATGACATTTATGACATACATGTCATGATTTTCATGTTACGACTAGACAAATATGCTCGTTATATAGTCATTTAAAAGCATACGAAGTTTGATAGCAATACCATTATCTAAATGTTCACGAGACCTAAAAGCCTTGCGCGGATAGATAGATAGATAGATAGATAGATAGATAGATAGATAGATAGATAGATAGATAGATAGATAGATAGATAGATAGATACGCTCAGAGCCGCCGAAGTTTGCTAAGAAATGTCTCCATTTAAAAGCATTTATTTCGCATATCTGACACACTATAACGGGTCAAGATTTTGTATGTGTGGCTTTGTACTAGAGAAGGCACACATAAGTAATTATAAGGACCGTAGCATTGATCACGCTGCTCTGATGATGCAATGCTTGTACGAAAAGGCAAGTGTTTCCAACGCTTTGCTAAGACGACATGGTGTGGGCACCTACCTGTCGCCTCGCGTTCTACACCTTATCGCCTCTGAGACGAGTGCGCCCGCCGCGCCCTTTGGTTTCCAAGATAACCGCCAGATAGCGCTCATGCCTCACGTGTAACGTGACTCGATGTGCTCGTTCACCTCCCCTGCACGCAGGAAGCACTTTAACGCAGTGCTTCCAGAATACCATTCACCGACTTTCTTGCGGAGAACATCAAATAAACGTTTTTTTTTTTACTCTCTCCAGATGCAAGGCTATCGTATTTCGACGACATTTGCAACGTAACATGCAGATACGGGTAACTTACGGGTAAACGCGGTAACTCACCTATTTGTGTTCTCGCCGTTTCTGAGGAAATATAAAGTATCAGTTACCTGTTGCATATACCTGCAAACTAGTGACACATGACCGCCCGCGGGTACGTGCCACTGTCTGGCGGAAAGTGTGACAACGCACGCGGTGGGATTGTGAAGTTATTCTTGGCATGACTGGCGGGTCGTATTAATGAAACCATGCTACCCTCTCGTACAAAATATGCTTTAGCACAAGTTATGATGGTCAATACAAGAACACCCAGGCATATTGATTTGATTTGATTTGTGGGGTTTAACATCCCAAAACCACTATATGATTATGAGAGATGCCGTAGTGGAGGGCTCCGGAAATTTCGACCACCTGGCTTCTTTAACGCGCACCCAAATCTGAGTACACGGGCCTACAATATTTCCGCCTTCTACGGAAATGCAGCCGCCACAGCCGGGAATTGATTCCGCGACCTGCGGGTCAGCAGCCGAGTACCTTAGCCACTAGACCACCGTGGCGGGGCAACACACAGACATAGGCGGCTTGATAGATAGACAGACAGAGAGACAGACAGACAGATAGATAGATAGATAGATAGATAGATAGATAGATAGATAGATAGATAGATAGATAGATAGATAGATAGATAGATAGAAAAAATGCTTGCAGTACGCGAAGAAATGCTTCGAATTTAACATGTAGGTACAGGAGATAGAATACAAACTACCTGTACCAATACTTTGATTCCTAGGTTTAACCATGAAAGCAAGAAACTTCTGCGTCCGGAGAAAAGGGGAAAACGTTAGGTGCGTTTGTTGAGTTTTGAGCAAGTGTGTCAATAACGCCGAATGAGAGCTGCCTTCACCTATGGCTGCGCACTACAAGGTCGTGAATTCGACTCACAAATCATCTCACTCGACAAAACGCCTTTTCTCGTTATTTTTTGTGAATCTTTTTCGAGAATGTTCACGTTTTAATGATGGTGCAGGGAGATACGGTAACACAGAAGGAATAAAGCTTGACACAGCTTACCATAAGCAAGATTGACCTTGCACTAATAGCTGAGAACTTATTGGAAAAAATAGGCAAGCCAGGATTTCCTAAACTTCTGTGATAACTTTTCTGATATTGTGCAGTGTCATTTCTGTTCTCACATGCGTTTTTATACAGTTGTGATAAGGCTAATTATGGTTGACGTTAATTACTGCACTTTCATTCTTTCTGTTGCTGATATATATTTGCCCTACATTAGAAGTTTCTACCAAAGATGAACCATGAGCATTCATTTGTCTCCGGCATTCCACATGTATCAAACTTCAAAAATTCATCGCCGACTATTGTCGGAATATGATAAGAGTGCGTCATTACGTAAAACTTTATGAATCAATAATTAGGTGTACGCCACGAATGCAGCAAGCAATTGGCTACAAACACCAAGGTTTGTTGTCTAAGAAAGTTTTGTTGTTGCATGACAATGCGCGGCCACATACAGCTCATGACAATTTTGAAAATATCAACAAGCTGAATTTTCAATCATTGAAACACCCTGATACCGAGACCAAGCTTCATGCGACTTTCGCTTGTTTGGACCACTCTAGGAATCTCTGCTGTGTGTATTTGCCTGAGATATCGACCTGCAGAATGCTGTTCAAAAGTGGCTTTTCAAGAGACCAAATAGTTCATTTGGAAAGAAAAGCTTGGACTTGAAATGCAATTGAAGTGTATTCAGAAAAATACAAAATCGTAATTTTAAATTTAACTTGAATTTGGACTCGATCGTTGGGTAACGTGCATTGACAAAGGGGACGATCACGTAGAAAAATGATTTGCATTGTATACCGCAAGTCTCACGTTCATAAACTGTAGAATGAAAAGCCTAGATAATACTTGAATCCTCATCGTATATTCGTGATCACACGAACAACCGTGTGACCATGTGAACTAGAGGACTTCATTATAGAAAGCGTTGTGAAATATGCTTTCTTTAAGTGGTAGAAAATTTGTTTAAGAACAGAGACTCCCGCAAGAGCGTGCACTTGTGTAGTGCTTACTCGTTGCTTCTGTAAAATGCATCATTTCGTTGCATTCGCAAATGTATTCTTTATTTGCAGCGCCAGTGTTTCGGGCTAAAATTGTTGAACACTGCTTTAGCAGCTCGACATGAATGTTGTTAAGTGAAGAAAAAATTGAAATTGAATAATGCGATGTGTCAAGTTAGGCGAATATAACATACAAATACTCATAACCATAGATTATTTTTTATCATACCATGGACGGCAAGCTCATGCACTTCTAGCCATGTATTACCGATTGTCAGTAGTTTCATTTTATACAAGGATAATCTGTCTTGATCATGCGCGACCTTATAAGTGGCTGAAGTATTGTTGGTTATCTGGGTTTATCATTTACGTAGTAACATTGAATGGAGAATTCATGAGTTACAGGAGGTGCATAAATGGCTTTCCATTAGTTGAACTCTACAAAACTGAATGCCTTTAACAAGGCTTTGCTTTTGCTAGATTCAGCAAAGTATACTAACTTTATTATCCAGTGAAGACAGAAACCCAATAAATTGAATATTAGGTGAAGTGAAAAATTTTTTGAACTACTGGACAATTACCAGTGATTTTTGTTTCCAGCTATCAAAGTTCTCCGTGTTTTATTACTGCGCTTAGTATAAAAAATGGAGAACGAAAGAAACATGCACTTTCTTTAGCTCTTAAAAACGATATCTAAGCCAAGTAAAACATGCCATATCGAACAATATTATCATGATGCCAAAATAGAGGTCTTGCCGCAGAAATCAAGACGCGAGACGCAGGTTGAGCTCTCTATTAGAACGCGCAAGCGAGTTTTTGTTTTTCGTTCATTTCATGGACCTTCATGACACATGCACAACTATCTAGCATCGTCTGTCTTGCCGAAAGCACGTGAAAATATTTAATGTGTAAACTTAAACCACTTTTCTTTTATTTTCGCGTAGTATTGCTTTGGAAAATATCACCTTTGCTTAGCACAAAGAGCTCTATAGCACTTCAGGGTGTTCCGAAATTGAACGATGTGAAATTCAATATATGTCAACAGTTGCACATAATTCTAATTAGGAAACGTTCAAGGTATAAGAAAAAACACCAGTTAATTGACATTCAGGAAAGGATTTTCTACTTGTACTCAGCTGGTAACTACAGCTCATAGTTCAGCACTATATATAAATTCCGGAAAACAGGTAGATGCAATTTTTATGGATTTCGCTAAAGCTTTCGATACGGTCTCTCGCAATAAATTACACTTCGAATTGGATTTATATTCTTAAGAATACTCAGCTTCTAAATTGAATTTCTGGTTATCTTTCAAATCGAAAACAGTACGTCTTTTTCAATGACCATTGTTCTCGTACAGTACCAGTTGACTCGGGTGTTCCCCAAGGCTTTGTGCTCGGAACCCTCCTCATTTTATTGTTTATAAATGATATATCACATGATATACCTTTAAAAGTGAAGTTATATGCGGATGATTGCATGCTGTACTCGGAAATAGAAAACCATACTGATCAAATTCATTTGAAAGATGCATTTCAAAAGGTCACTCGTTGGTGCGATGAATGGCAGATGTCAGTTAATTTAAAAAAAACGTTTTCATGAAAAGTTCTCACAAACGTAACACTCTTCATTTTGCATATTCAGCCAATAATGTTTTTTTGCAGGGGGTAAAACACTACAAGTACCTTAGTCTTTGGATATTGAATGACCTTAACTGGACGAGACATATTAACACTGTAATAAGGTCGTGCAATTACAAAGTATTTTATCTTAGGCGAGCTCTTAAGCACTCCACTCCCGCCGTTCACCTTGTTGCATTTAATGCAATTGTTCAACCTACTTTAGATTATGCATTCATAATTTGGTACCCTTACACCAGAAACATATCAGCGAAATGGAAAAAAATCAAAAGAGAGCTGTTAAGTTTATTTATAACAGTTTCGGTCGTACTTCAATAACATGTTTATTAGCAAAAGCTAACCTCCCAACACCTACTCAAAGAAATAAAGTATTGAGATTGAAATTTTTCTTTCAGTTAGTTAAAGGTTTTTTTTTTTAAGTTAGACTTATCACATATACTTCATTTGTCCACAGGATATACCTCAAGGCAGAGGCATGCCTTCACATTACCCCATTTTCCACCCGTAATAACACATTCAAGTATTCGTTCTTCCCCAGAACAATTACCGAATGGAATAACCTTAGTAACGAAGTTGTTTCCCAGTCATCTTTGAACCTTTTTGCTGTGCAGCTATAGCAGTGAGTGTCTAAATTCTATGACATCAGTCTTAACATGCTTTTGATTGTTTCCTTGTTATTTTTCAATAGTGAGTATTACCATTATGTTGTGTATTGATCGTGTTTTTATTGTTAATCAAGATTATTCATTATTACTCACAAGACCGTATACTATTGCTGTATTTTTTGTAATTACCCCATCCATGTAGCCATAGGAGGTCCCCCTGTCAGTTTCTCTGAAACTTTGGGACCTCCTGCTGTAATAACGCTAACCATGTAACTTAACTGAACTATTTAATAAACTTGACTTGACTTGACTTGACATGTGCTCCTGTTGCTTATTTCAATCACTGTAACCATTCTCCACTTGTGATCATCTTGAATGTAGCGCTCATTTCTCTATATGTTCTTATGCCGGTTTATTACAAACTACCGTTATTTTTTTTTCGTTCTGAAAGTGTGTAAATGCCTTACCTGTTTTATATTTATTTTTTTGCCGATTTGTAAATTCATCAAATGTATATCCACCCTGCCAAAACCCTATGTTAGGGTTGCAGTATTGATAAATACAAAATAAATAAAAAATTTATTAAAACCCGTGATCGATGACCGTATTCCTTGTAGAAGAAACACACAACTTTAGATATCTGATAAATTTATTTTGAAATTGAACCAAAACCTACTATAAAGGTAACGTTCGTTCAGCGTTGACATTAACTCATAGTAATTTGCCCCTTTTCTGCTGATGCTTCCGTTTGAAACTACCTGTATTCGTCAACGCCAGACTAACGAAGTTTTCCTCGAAAACTATCAATCACAAAATGTGTAGACTAATGCCTTACTTCCTTTCATGCAAAAACCTTGATGACCCTACAGAAAATAAAAAGAATAAAAGCCATCACTGTAAAAATTAAATTTATTTTCAAAAAAGAATTCTCCCTGCAGTGTCACTAGAAGAACTTCTGTATCGCAGGATGCGTCACAAGCGTTTTGATGTCAGAATGGCGCAACGCCCGCTTTTGATAGGTTTTATTTACTTATTTTTTGTAAGAGTGCATCCACTCATTATTTATTTTGAAATGTGCTCTGATATTGGGCCTTATTAGTGCTTCAGTTTAGCTGCAAAAGCGAAACAAAGATTATCTAAAACAATTGTTGTACAGAATGGAAACAGTGAATGTAGAAAATAAATTTCGTTACGGGTATAAACTACTTCCAGGACAAATAGACCTCCCAACGTTAGTTATTCAGTCAGCTTTTAGTTCAATGCCTGTTTCTCATCAAGTTGTGTCATCAATGTCTATTTCTCATGAGTTCGAGAATGGCATATTTATATCGCTAAGGTTCAACAATTTATTTACACTGATGACAGGTTCGTTATAATCCACATCATCTTGCAATTACTCGATGCAACGAAATTTTAAAAGCAGTTTTAAAAAGCACAATTTTTTCTCCAAACTTGGTGTTTCGTATAGCTAACGCAAATGAAATGCAGCCTACGCGTTCCACTGAGTAAATGTTGAGGACCTTTAATATCACCGCTATTGAAATTATTTCTAATGTGGGACAACCTCCCACACTGTAAGACAGGGTCTACCAAGACGACTAGATGTTGCGTTTAGCAGAATGATTGTGCAAAGTTACTCGTCAATAAACATCAATTTTATATAAAAGCTGAAATAAGTTTTCACGTCTTACCAACAGGGCGCGACTACTTCGTCCTACGTCAAATAGTTTCGTATGCAACACTGATGCAGTAAACACGTTGATAACTTGTGCACAACGCTAAATAAAGCAACACTAAATCTGCAAAAAAATACTGAATAACAGTACTAACAAAGAGAAATTGTTTCCTGTTAAAGAAACTTGTGATCACTCTGAACGTTATACTATGCGTTGGGTGTTTTTTCCTTTTGATTCACTGCATACGTACCAAAGGAAAAAAAAACGATTCAATTAGGGGATATTCGAGAATCTCACATACAATTGGACTTTAAGCAAAGAACCTGTATTATTCCTCTTAATCAGTCGCAATTGATAGGAATTCTTGGAAGCTAGTACAGCCGTCCAAATATTTATTAGTATGCGCGATAGGGCGAGGAGCATTTCGTGCACCTGCGCCACTGCGGTGGTCTAGGGGCTAAGGTACTCGGCTTGTGACCCTCATGGCGCGGGATTGAATTGCAGCAGCAACGGCTGGAAACGCTGTAGGCCCGTGCGCTTAGATTTGGGTGCACGCTAAAAAACCTCTTGTGGTCTAAATTTCCGGAGCCCTCCCATACGGCGTCCCTCATAGCCATATGATGGCTTTGGGACGCTAAACCCTACATATCAATCAATCAAATATATATATATATATATATATACATATATATGAGGTGAGATGAGGTAAGCTAATAAATGGTGAAATAATAAAGGAACTGGTGTGTGACCCAGTCGTTTTCCGTAGAACCAAATAGAGTTATTTTTCTTCCTTCTTTCCTTGATAGCAGACAAATGGCCCAATGCCCTTCTTGGGCATGCACTTGTGCTTAACCAGTTTAAGAATTTTCGGGTTCTATGGTGCTGACGTACGAAAAGTTGCCATGCGCGCGCACTTGTTGATCATTGCGACAGCTGTACATTTTTTTTTCAAGAGCATGCGCCACCGTAAGAGGACGTTTAACTTTAAAATAACTACTTCATCATACCGAGTACCTGAGAGAACACAAAATATATGTGACGGCTAAAGGTAACAGAAATGCAGCGGTGATGAAAAATATAGCCCTGCGGAATTACAGTGGGAATGATTTTGTGAAAGGAATATGAAAAGGGGTCATGGTTCATAGTCTGACGTTCGGCAATGCGGTCTTGTGCATGAGATCAGAAGTTTAAACAAGAATAGAAAGTAAGCAACGTGGAATAGGTAGGCTTGCCTTAGGAGCTGACGGGAATACACCAAATCAGAGAGTACAGGTTATATGAGATGGACATCATTTGAGGGCAGGGAAGCTAGCAGCAAAATAAAATTTGATAAGCGATTGAGAAAAATGGGGAGAAGCGTTGGGATAGGATGGTTTTCAGCCTTTTGTACATGAATAATGTCGATACAAAATGGAGGAAGCGAACCAAAAAATTGACGGGTAAATACTTGGAAAAAAACAAGGGGCCAAACTGAAAAGAATTATCGGTTAAGAAGAAGGTGAAGGAAGCTGAGACCGATATGTGGAAAATAGACATGATTAAGAAGTCCGCACTAGAGATACATCAAACTTTTAAGCAGTAAATTGCCAAGGAAAGGATCTATGATAATACTCGGGGTAGTTCTTC
Source organism: Rhipicephalus microplus (assembly GCF_043290135.1). Taxonomy (NCBI): domain Eukaryota; kingdom Metazoa; phylum Arthropoda; class Arachnida; order Ixodida; family Ixodidae; genus Rhipicephalus; species Rhipicephalus microplus. The sequence goes on from NC_134700.1 coordinate 128,506,914, forward strand.
ACTGTTTGAGACCAGGACAGGAGTATTGCGAATCAAGACATATCGGACCAAATGCGAAGGGGTAGTGTAGACACGGTATGCAGTGCGTGTGGAGAGGAAAAGGAAACCTCCGATCACTTGATAATGTTTTGTAAAGGGCTTCACTCTGTAGTTCAGGATGATGGCACAGAGTTTTTCAAAGCACTGGGGTTTAGGGGAGGGGAGGACAAAATATACTTTAAGCGGGTAGAATTAACTATAAGAGTGTTATATGATTGGTGGCTAAAGTCAAGGCATGAGTGAATATCAAACCCTTCACTGCAGAGTACGAGTCTCGATTCTCACTATTTAAAAGAATAAAATAAACCATTTCTGATTCACTAAGTATTACGGCTTAGTGGCGTTAGCCACCACCCAATCTAAAGGGTATAGCCATGTCAATCCATCCATCTAATTCAACTAGCGCGATGAAGCCACGCTTTGCTATTAACTTTTACATGCGGAGCATGTTATACTAGGGGCTAGTCTTGCGCCGTCACTGTCCGCAGCCTCCCCTCCCCCTCCGCTAGCCATCTGTGCATCCCTTCCTCTTCTCAACACAGCGCGCGCTGCGCTCGCTTCTCCCATCCGCGCGCTGTGCAACCTTTAGTTTTACGTGCGCCAGCTGTATGCTAACGCGCGCATGCGCAGGCTGGGGCCGGCGCTCGCTATAAATAACCGAGTATTGGGGCACGCCGCCCTGTTGCGTGCCGCCGTGGAGAAGTACGTCGACGAAGCCGTGGAAGAATAGCTGAAACAACGACCGCAACGACGACCCTTCTTGATAGTTGGCGACTTCAACATCGACGTCATCAAGGACGATTGGGTGGTCGACTACATGAAGTCGCGGCACTCGCTGAAACGAGCAATGCACGACGGCAAACATCATCCGACCACGGTTCGCGGGACGTGCATCGACCACGTCTTTGCGAATTTTGACCTTCGACCGCTGCAACCAGACCCACTCACCCTTCACTTTACAGACCATAAAGCCATCTTGCTCCAATTACCCAAAGTGCCTCATCAATAAACATCGTCTTTTGTAGAATACGTGCGTGCATGTTCACTCGTGTTCACTCGTGTTCATTCATAATACACACGCATGTCCCAAATTACAAACTACGTTTATCGCAGTTCAACATATACGCTCCGCATTCTAACCAGTGTTCCCTCTCGGGAAACTGCGGTCATTTTTTTTATACAGTACCCTGTAAATGTACACCTAGATTTGGTAACCTATTGCAAAGATGAACATTTTGACATTTTTGTTCACCGAATAACTGAAAGTTACATCCATGTAACATGTATATTTGTAACATTTCTAATGGTTACAAAAAAGGAAAATCTTGTTGGTACACCCTTTGCATTTGTGATATACCGTTAGAAAATATTTAGCAATATAAAAGACGTAGGTTACTTTCAAAACGTCCACTAATCAAATATCCTTCGTGCTGTCTCAAGGACTAAAAAAAAAAACTCTCACATGCGGGAATGTGACCAGTATAAAAATAATATTCAACCAGGAAAACATTGTACAACACGACGACGAACGAAACTATCAATGGAGTTCATGGTACATGAAGAAAAGCACGGAAAAAAAACTTTCCGCACACTTAACTGAGATTACTCAAGAAACAAGAGTTTAGAGCATACGTATATTATCGTGATATTTATTGTGAAATTCAAATTGCGAGAAAGCGCTTGATGCCACAGTAATTGATAATTGTATGCATAAGTACACAAAACTGGCTGATAAGTTGGGGCCTTGAATGGCCTTGCAAGTACTTGACGACGTCGATGAATGCTTCTGATGGCTGTTCTTCAATGTCAAGCTCATGTTTTGATACGTCTCATAATGAATGGTCTTTCATGAAAATTTTTGTATCTCCAATGAAAAGTTGCAAACAAATAACCGATTTAATGCCTGCCAAGGCACTCTATGCAGTGGTTCCTTGTTACGCACTATCCTCGTAAGCAATGCACTTGTAGTCTTGCATATAGCTATATATGTTCATGATTTATGTGCCTGGGAGTGGTCGGAATAACGTTTCTTGTGTAGCAAATAGAGAGAGAAATAAACGTATATTTCGAAACAGTCTTCCGAGAGATGTCCAGTATCACCCTAAGGCATGAAAACTTATTAAAACGCTCAACTATCATATGGTATGTATACGCTGCACTGAATAACTTATGTATCCATTACCGGATCAGTAATTGCGACATTTCGGATTAGATTTCCGTTTACAGAACTGCTTTTTAAGAAGCATCACCTGCATAAGCCGCTAGTAAAACGCAACAAGATGAAAGTTTTAAATACGTCTTTATCCTTGAAGTGATGCGTAGTACTGGAAAACATGAATGTTTACATGGTGTAGGCCTATGGTGCTGAAGTATAAAAACCAAACTTTATGTCATGCGATTTCAGTTTTGGCAGAAGAACGTGGCTTGGCTGTAAAATTCGCGGCATCCACAACGCGAGACATAAAATGCGGTTCAATTATTGTAGTGAAACTTCGGGGTTGTTTAAGCTAGACACATCTGATGACCAGTCAGACGAAGAAGTGTGGGAGCAACTCCACACAGGCAAGCGATGACAAGTCGACACGGTGATTTCGGGGAACACTCAGTGGGAGCTTATTTATGTAATACAACCTAAATTTGCACAATGCACTAAGTCACAAATACAAAATATGAAAAATGATGCAAAACCCCTCGGATAGCATGACCGGTCTCCGGTGGTGAGATGCGCCGTTGACCCCGAGTCCGCTCACCCCAAAAGGGGTCCAAGTCGCTGTTTGAATAGGGTTTTCCAGCATCCACAGGTGCGCGGAGTAATCAGGCAAGCCGAGGATACCCAATCCCAACACGAGTTTTTATGGTCGCGTGAAGACTGATTGGCAACAAAACTGTAGCAGCTTTTTTAAACGGGCATATTCTCTAAAACTGTCTTGACGCGCACACAAGTTCTCAAATGTCGCTCCCCGATTGCGCCGGAGGACGCGAGCGACGACTAGTTTGTTCGGGGTGGTTGTGGTAGTGGTTAGAAAAGGAGAAAGGCACCTAATTTCTGCAGCCCGGTTGGAAGCACGGCGCGGTGTCTGGTTTGACGCGAAGCGCACAGTGACCGACCGGATGCAGCTTTTTCTCCTCATACTCTCAGTCTTCCTCGAGAAATGTCTTTAATTAGCGCCTCTAGCAAGAGCATCTCGCAAAGAACAAACACTAGCTGTAGCTGAAAAAGAAAAAAAAAGCTTTGTGCGAGACATTGCCTTCAAGACACCTCTTCTTATGAAAAAGAGTGACCCACTCATTTTATCTGCAAAATGCTAAAACAAATAGACTAAAACACAAAAAGGTTTTAGTTCAACAAGTGTGTGAGGGGCTTACTTAGAGATGTTTATACATGTATCTAAAAAGTGGAAGCCTTAAAACATTTGCATATGTAAAACCACAGATGAAAAACAAAAATCATCGCGACACAAAAATCAATGGAGTTCACTCGTTGGCCCTGTAATACAACTCAGTGTCCGTGTCGTAAGCGCCAACATTCTGTTGTGCGTTGTTACCAATTGAAAAAGTCTTCCACGGTTTAAAGTTCACTGTCAGAGTCGGAACCTTCGCACTTCCGTACTGGAACACTGGCCTCTGTCCCGCGCACACCATGTCGCAAAAAAAGTTCTTGACACACTCGCGAACCGCACTCGCGCACAACACTTGGATGCAATTCGTGTTCATCATTGTTCCTACTGCACCCACGCACGTGAACAGCTCGATGTTGTTCATGGATATCACTCCTCGCACTGCACTCGCCAACATCACCACCTCAATCGCATACTTCCTGATTATCACCAGACTCATCGTCGGCGTCGTCGGCATCAGAAGAGGATCGAAGGTGGTAGGACTTTGGACGCTTAACATTAACAACGGGACGGTTTTGCTCATTTTGGGGTAACATCTCCTAGATGTTTTCGCCTACGCGGCGCAGAAGATGGTAAGGTCTGCTGTCTACGCCATAAAGCTTTGCTATCTTTCTCTTTGTTTGTGGTGTATTCCACACGTACTGCAAGTCCCCCTCGCGATAGGCCTCACTGCATCGTTTGGCTTCGTAGGCCTTCTTGTTTATTTCCCACTGTTTTCTTTCGCATTTATATTTTCAGGATTTGTTGAGCTGGTGTGACGCTGCATCGTTCCCGCATTGATAGTGGCGGCTCGCGTCAATGGGCAAGGGCGGTTCGCTGCCGTGCAAAAAGGAAAATGGAGGAACGCTGGGTTCGGGTTTTGTCATCTTGCATTCCGGGCAGAGCGCCACGTAATTGTGCACATGCTCAAACATATCCGGCCAAAAATAGAACCCCCTCACTTTTTCCAAGTTCGCCAGAGTTCGAGATGACCTGCCGTTACGTCTTCATGACAACGTCTTATAACCTCGGTTGTTAATCTGTGAGGAACAGCGAGTGCTGTGCGATACCGAAACCCCTGCGTCCTTCGATGCAATACACCATCGACCAGCCGAAAGCTCCATGCCGTCCTTTATATTTTTCTGACAACGGGAATGTCCGGCTGTTCGAGGTGTTGCATGATGCCTCTCATCCACGAGTCCTGTCTCTGCTTTTTTCCAACAATTCCCTGATGCATAACCAGCAATGGTAAGGGGATTTGTTTGCTTACGGGCGCAGGCTCATGGGGAAGGCGAGAAAGCGTGGTGGCGTTAGCCTGCTCAAACTGTCGCATAACTTGGCTTGTGTTCACCTGACTTTCAGATAATGTGGCGATGGGGCGGCAGCGCTGACCCCCCTAGACCCGACCGTTCTCGTTTACCGAAGGGTTATGCTGTTCATTCTGGTTCTCCACAGACGCCGCTTGATCATTCCTGTCATCTAGAAACCGCTGCCAGCACTGTTGCGCTATGTGGCCTATGTGGCGGCAAATTTGGCGTCGGGGACAGCCATCGTTGGTGCGGGAATTTCGCGGTGGCCAAGGCATTGGAGGGTGACGCATCTCGTACTCGATGCTTTTGAGCCGGTCAGAAAGCGAGGCGATGGACTCAGCAATCGCCTTTAGGTCTATTTCGTGGTCGGGAGCCTCCCGCGAGCAACGCAACTCGGCCGTGGCCCAGCTGGCGACACACGGAGGGGGCTGTATTGTTGCTGCGGCGGGTGCTATTCTAACCGGCAGCACGATGTTTTGCGTCCATGACTGCATGCCAATAGAATGATAAGTGACAATCAGATGGGGCCCTGACGCGCGACTTTTTAAAGATGTTTGATTATAGCACTGTAAAATTTAGAGATGAGCAGTGCAGGTTTCCGGGCTCGAAATTATCATTTTTGTCTTGAATGTCCACGCGCGGACCGCGCAAAACGTGCCGCAACCGATCGTCTTCTGTCATAGACGGGTCCTAGCACAAAGTTGTGTGACATTATAACAATACTGTTTGGAGGTTTCGGAAGGCAGCTGGATCTGGTTTCGTAGCCGCAAAAGGGCGATCTCAACCGAGTGCCGACTTGTGAATTAGGTTGTCAAGAGCGTCACCCACTCTTCCCATGAATTTGAGGCGCCCGTTAGAATTTGTGTCGCGTGCCACGTTTTTGCATTCCCATCTAGTACCAAATATAAAAATTTAGCCTTTGGGGCTTGGTCTCAATTGTTCAATGACGTAGCAAAGTAGCCACTCAGAAATAGATTCCTCCAGCATGCCTCTGAACACTGGGGGTCCGACGAAAGGTTTTGATTGGGGTGTAGACATCCCGAAGAGGAAGGTAGCAATTGCGTCATAGTAGAAAAGTCTTAGGTTGTTTTTGATGCTTGTCATTTTCTTGAAGCATAATTTTAGAGCGGTAATATTGCTACCGGGACACCTCCACCACTTTGTAGCGCTACTTCGGGGTTGTTTAAGCTAGACAAATCTGATGACAAATCCAGACAAAGAAGTGTGGAAGCACTTGTGCACACGCAAGCGATCACAAGTCGACACGATGATTTTGGGAAGCACTGATTGGGGGTTTATATATCTAATACAACTTAAATTTACACAATGCACTAAGACGCAAATACAAAACATGGAAGATCATGGCATACCCTTCGGCTTGCATGACTGGTCTCTGGTAGTGAGATGCGCTGTTGACCCCGGGTCCACTCACCCCTAAAAGGGCCCCAGTCGCTGCTTAAATAAGGTTTTCCAGCATCCACGGGAGCGCAGCCCAATCATGCAAGCCGAGGATAACCGATCCAAGCACGAGTTTTCATGGTGGCGTGAAGCCTGCCTCCCAACAAAACTGTAGCCGCTTTTTGAAACGGTCACATTCTGTAAAACGGCCTTGACACGCAAACAAGTGCTCAAATGTTGCTCCCCGATTGCCTCGGAGGGCGCGAGGGGCGGCTCGCTCATTTGGAGTGGTGGTGGTAGGGGTTAGAAGGGGAGAAAGGCACGTAATTTCTGCAGCCCGGTCGGAAGCACGGCATGGTGCCTGGTTTGGCGCGAAGCGCACAGTGACCGAACGGATGCAGCTTTCTCTCCTCACACTCTTATTCTTCCTCGAGAAAAGTTTTTCAATAGCGCCTCTAGCAAGAGCATCTGAAAAAGAAAGAACTCCAGCTGTAGCTGAAAAAAATGGCAGCATATCTACGGGGTGAATAATGAAGAGTGGGGCAAAGCATCCGTCCGTCCATTCGTTCTTGCTTCCGTCCATCCACACGTCCGTCTGTGTGACCTTCCATGCGTCCATCCACCTGGCCGTGCATGCGAGTGTTCGTATATCCACACGTTCATCCGTGCGTCCGTCTCAGCGTTCGTCCATGCATTCGCGCGTGTGTCCGTCCATGCGTGAATTCGTCCGTGCAGCCAACCATGCGTCCGTCTATGCATCTGTCTGTGTGTACGTTCGTCCAACTAGTCAAAACTCCAAGTACCACCATCTCGCATCTTTTCATCATATATTCCGCATATGGAAGCACCGCCATCCAGCGGACTTTCCAAAGACTAAACGAGAGGTGGCACACACTGTTAAGCCTGCGAGTCCTCAGCGAATGAACGTGCCTCTGAAAAAGGCAATCTGTGTCAAGGCCAGTCCGCCTGACGCGATCAACAACTCAACGGCGCCTCTCTGGCGTGCACGTGCAGTGAGTCAGCCTCGGCAAGCGACCCGTCGAGTAAACAACTGGCGTCTTCATGTCTGGGGGTCTGACGCATTGCGCGGCGACCCCATTGGAGGAGGCTGCCCTGACGACCAGCGGCGCTTCTGATTGGACATTTTGGTTGGACCCGGTGCAAATAAAAGAAGCCCTGCGGCGCGTCGCGATCGGCGGTCCTAGATGAAAGCTGACATGTGTGTCAGAGAGGACCCGTTTGAGAGCAGACCTATGTGTTAGAGAGGAGAGCTCGGCTCTTCGAGTCTGTCGGCCCCAGTGCCGAATTTGTAACGCCTCTGTATATATGCTGTACATAAACCTTGTTTAACTCACCGTCGTCTCGTCCGCTCGTCTTATCAGCTCTGCGCAGAAGCAGTCGCGAGCTGAGAAACATACGCTACCAAACGGCAGGTGACCTTCCCGGCGGAGTTGGAAGCAGTGGCGCCTTCGGGACCGTGTTGGCGTCGCCGTCTTTCAAAACAGTGGTTGCAGCGGTGAGATTTCGAGGCGCCCTTCGTAACGTCGTCGGAGGTGCGCTTCGCAACAGTGGTTGGCAGCTGCGGGATCGGCCGGCGTCAGCGACATCGATGCGGTGAGTGCCCGATGTTTTCCCCTCAGTTCACTAGACTACTCTAGCTCAGGTTGTAGTAGTTTAGAGAAGGGCTGTGTGAAGCATTGAAGTGAGCTTTGATCGTTTCAAGCCAAGTCGAAGCGCTTTGAAACCAAAGTTAATGCAGAAGGGGTAAACACGGGAGGGTGAAAAATTGCTTGCGCGTCTTGCTAGTAGGCTTATAGTGGGTGCGGCAAGTAGATTCTTAACAGGGGCAAACAGCAAGAGGCTAGTGTGAACGATGGAGAACCTTAAAGTGAAGGAACTCATCGAAATTTGTGAGGAACTCGGCATTACTTTGGGCCGTGCGAAACGAAAGCAAGCGATCCTTGAGATCATGAAGCATGAGGGAGTGTCGGCTGAGGAAGTCGATGAGGCCTGGGTGGATATCAAAGCACGCCGCGAGGAGGCTGAAAGGCGAGAAGCTCGCGAACGTGAAGAAGCTGAAAGGCGAGAAGCTCGCGAAGAAGCTGAAAGGCGCGAAGCTCGCGAAGAAGCTGAAAGGCGCGAAGCTCGCGAAGAAGCTGAAAGGCGCGAAGCTCGCGAAGAAGCTGAAAGGCGCGAAGCTCGCGGAGAGGCTGAAAGGCACGAAGCTCGCGAACGTGAAGAAGCTGAAAGGCGAGAACGCCGCGAGGAGGCAGAGAGACAGGAGCGCCTCGAGTTGAAACGAATAGAATTGGCAATCCTACAGTGTTTGCAGGCGCCTAGCGTAGCTTCTCCAACAGTTCAGGTCAGCGGTTATAGAATTCGGGATCAGCTGCCACCGTTCGTAGTAGGCCAGGACATGGCGAAGTATCTCGTCAAGTTTGAACACGTCTGTGAGCGAAACGCTTTGGAGCGGTCTCTTTGGGCGCAGAATCTGTTAGCTCTTCTTCCCGGCGAAGTGTCCGACGCGATAACTTGCTTGTCGAGGGAAGCGTTTGAGAGCTATGACGAGGTTAAGGAAGTGCTCTTGAGACGTTATAAGTTGTCACCCGAAGCTTTCGGGCAAAGGTTCCGGTATGCTGAAAAGGGGAATGAGTCGCACGTTGACTTCGCGTTTCGTCTTAAGGCCGATTTAATTGAATGGCTCAAGGGCGAAGGTGTTTATGACGACCGCGATAGAGTGGTGGAATGCGTTGCATTGGAGCAATTCTACCGCTGCATCGAGGATAATGTCAGGCTTTGGCTGCAGGACAGGCTTGGTGAAGTACAGCTAAACAAGGCAGCAGAGTTAGCTGAGGAGTATTATACTCGCCGAAAGTTGCACAGCAGGGCAGTGCGCGTTGAAAAGGATGAGAGAAAAGAGGGCTTTTCAAAGAAACCTGATCAACGGAGACCCGCTCCGCACCGTAATTTTAAGAAAAACCCATGTCTTACGAAGGACAGTGTAGGGGAAGGGCAAACAGAAGCGGAGAAATCGAGGGAGGTTTCTACCACACAGGCATTTGAATCGGAAAACAAACGGAAGCCGCTAATCTGCTACAACTGCAAAAAGGAAGGACACATCGCGAGAAACTGTCAGGAAAAGTTTGCCTTCGCAACAATCCGAGAATCAGAAAAAAACATGCGGTTGTTGGAGCCGTATCTCCAAGAAATTAGGGTGAATGAGAAAACGTGCCGAGCACTTAGAGACTCAGCGGCAACCATGGACGTTGTCCATCCTTCATTGGTGTCTCCGGATGACTTTCCAGGAGAATGCGCGTGGATCAGGCAAGTCGCCGAGGAGCAGAGTGTTCGCTTACCAATCGCCACCGTTGTCATTGAAGGCCCGTTCGGTAAGCTTCGCACCGAAGCGGCTGTGTCTCCCGCGCTAAATGATCGTTTTCCTTATCTTTTCTCCAACAACTCAGAGCAGCTTCTCAAAGAGCAGGGCAAATCGTTCTTCCCCAACTTAGCGTGCATGGCCCTCACGCGATCGCAAGCGCGGAAGCTATCGCGGCAGCTTGATCTGGTTCAATGCAGTGAACTCTCAAGTGACCTTGTCGGCGGGTCGACGGAACCCCAGAAAGGAAATTTTCCGCATGAGTCATGTGGGCGGTCACGCGAGCGGCCCGTCGCGGAAGTGGCCGGCGAGGTATGCGTAGGGGGAGATGACATGGCGCCATTGAGTCAAAGTGAGAGGGTTGCAATGCTCTCGCCTGTAGCGGAAAGTTGGAGCGAGCTGCCGAGAGTTGATCGAGAGACGCTCATTCGAGAGCAGCGTGAGGATCTCTTGATTGAAGCGCTTGTGGAAAGCCACAAAAACGCGGCACAAGTGCTGTCGAAGGAGCACTACGAGAAATCGGTGAAGAAGCGCGCTTTTGAAGTTGATAATCAGGTAATGCTGCTGCAGCCGTCCAAAAGGAACAAGCTTGAGATTCATTGGGAAGAGCCCGCCAAAGTGATATCGAAGCTTCCCGATACGAATTATGAAGTGAAATTAGGAAGGTGGCGGAACAAAATTTATCACAGTAACTTGAAAGCAGTCGTAAATTTACTTTTAAGTGCTTCAGAGGAAGAGGGAGTGGAAGATTTGAGTACTAGTGAGGTAATCGAAGGGGGATCGAAAGTAATCTGGGAGCAAATAAACCTAGAGCCTAGGTTAAGTGAAGCCCGGAAGGAGGATCCGAGAAGGATTGTTTCCGAGTTTGAAGACGTGTTTTCGGACCGCCCCGGAAACGCGAGGGTGATCGAACACGATATCGAGCTAAGCGGTGAGGAGTCAATTCGTAGCAAGCCGTATCGTTGTTCCCCTGTGCAACGTCGCAAGTGAGAGCCGCTCTTGGTGCCGCATAGGTATCGTCGCCTAAAAGTGGCCGGTTACTGAGATGGAGCATGTTGCTCCACAGCGCAACTTTGACGTTGGCAAAAAAAAAGCTAAACGCTAATGCAGGTGCATTGAGCAGTACGTTCTAGCTAGTACCTTCTCAACCTTTCGGTTTCTGGCTGGCAATACGGGGCAAAATTTTAACCTCATCATGACCTGGGCTGAGCGCTCTCGTTCAGAGTGATCTCAAGGGGGCCAACTTTATGTGGTATTCTAATTCGTTGCGTTGTTGTACGTGTGAAAATTCGAGTTCTCATTTTAAGAGTCTTGTGTCCCACATGTGCCTCTTGATGTAGAGGGAACTAAATTCAGATAGACACGTAGCTAGGTATATGTTGAACTATACTTTGTCTGGTGTTCTGTCGGGTGACCGAGGGCACTTGCTCGTGTCGTGTATTGTCTGTTGTCGGTCCGTTCTTGACAAGTTGCAGAACCATCGACAAGTGCTGAAATCGAAGATGGTCAGAAGAGACGAGCGAAGCTGGCCGGCAAGTTGTGGCGACAAGCCAGTGGAGCTGGGATCCATCGTCAAGAATGGGATGTGTTCCCGGAACAGTCTGGAGCTGTATTCTCCCCATGGCCCTGGAGGCGAACCTGGAGGGACCTGGCGAACGAGCGCGCCCGACATACGAGCCCCGTGGAAGCAGCTCGTCTTTTCGGCGCATTGTCTGGCGGCGGGGGTGCTGTTATGCCTGCGAGTCCTCAGCGAACGGACGTGCCTCTGAAAAAGGCAATCTGTGTCAAGGCCAGTCCGCCTGACGCGATCAACAACTCAACGGCGCCTCTCTGGCGTGCACGTGCAGTGAGTCAGCCTCGGAAAGCGACCCGTCGAGTAAACAACTGGCGTCTTCATGTCTGGGGGTCTGACGCATTGCGCGGCGACCCCATTGGAGGAGGCTGCCCTGACGACCAGCGGCGCTTCTGATTGGACATTTTGGTTGGACCCGGTGCAAATAAAAGAAGCCCTGCGGCGCGTCGCAATCGGCGGTCCTAGATGAAAGATGACATGTGTGTCAGAGAGGACCCGTTTGAGAGCAGACCTATGTGTTAGAGAGGAGAGCTCGGCTCTTCGAGTCTGTCGGCCCCAGTGCCGAATTTGTAACGCCTCTGTATATATGCTGTACATAAACCTTGTTTAACTCACCGTCGTCTCGTCCGCTCGTCTTATCAGCTCTGCGCAGAAGCAGTCGCGAGCTGAGAAACACACGCTACCAACGGCTGGTGACCTTCCCGGCGGAGTTGGAAGCAGTGGCGCCTTCGGGACCGTGTTGGCGTCGCCGTCTTTCGAAACAGTGGTTGCAGCGGTGAGATTTCGAGGCGCCCTTCGTAACGTCGTCGGAGGTGCGCTTCGCAACAACACGCACTTTCTTACGGCTTACGCTTCGTGTCTACTTCCCACCTTTAACCACCTCGAGTTCATTTTATATACTAGTTCACTGTATTCAAGGCACTGCTGCCCAATGCTCGATGAAACTTTCTAAAACCAAGCACGTTATGTCCAGCGAGTATAACGTAGCAACCCTTTCTTGCCAGATAGTGCCTAATGTACATGCCAATGGCTGTTAATGGGGAATGAGAGACAGGAGAATTCGGCTTTTGCTTCGTGACTACTTCCCACCTTTAACCACCTCGAGTTCATGGTATATACTAGTTCACTGTATTCATGGCACTGTGGCCCTACGCTCGTTAAACCTTTCTAAAACCAAGGAGGTTACGCCCAGCGAGTATAACGTAGCAACCCTTTCTTGTCAGATAGTGCTCAAAATACATGCTAATGGCTGCTAAAGGGGAATGAGAGACAGGATAATTCAGCTTATAGGTGATGTGCACGCTGCGAATATTTATTGTTCAACAACGCACACGAAAAATCTCCCACCGGTACCACCTTGCAGGTCAAAACGTAAGACTGGTTACGCACTACGACTACGACGAGGGATGAACAGGGGCCGCTTTAAGGAGCTGTGCCCCCAAAAAGTTTTGCGCAAGACATTGTCTTTGCGACAGTATAATCACTAAATGCTCAAGCACATCACAAACTTCACTGATGGCTCGAGATGGCCATAACGTTATTAAGGTTCAGCGAAGTTGGAAGTTAATAAAAGCACCTTAAAATCTGGCGTTTGGGCTTATACTCTTCCTACAGCACTGGCACCTTTGTCGAATAAGCTGTTTAAAATTTTCAATTAAGCCACGCCGCGGTGGTTTAGTTGCTAAGGTACTCGGCTGCTGACCCGCAGTGCGCGGGTTAGAGTTCCAGCTGCGGCGGCTGCATTTTTGATGGAGGCGAAAATTCCGAAGGCTAATGTGCCCAGATTGAGTGCAGGTTAAAGTACCCCAAGTGGTCGAAATTTCTGGAGCCCTACACTACGGCATCTTTTACAATCATAGGGTGGTATTGGGACGTTGATCTCAACATACCAAAAAAATGTTCCACTAAGCATGGGCTACGAAGTGACTAACGGTAACTCAACAGCTGTGGCAGCCACGGGAACTGAGAGTTTACCCCACGTTTAATCTACAAATATTGACGCACAGCAAATTTTGAAAAAGTGGTAGGCCATGGCATCATAAGTGCAACTGTACCGATGAGGCACGCAGGCAAAATTTTTTTTTCAGGGGTGGGGGAGGGGGCACCGCCTACTTTTCGGGAGAGTGCACCCTTTTAAAAGGGTCATTTTTTGCTCTCTATGCCATAATGAAGTAAAATTCAGGGTTGGGCGGAGGAGGGAGTGCTTGGTGTGCCCCCCTCCCCTGGACACGCCTTGAGTACCGACGCATCAAGGGGCGTCATTTCCTGCATTGTAGCTGCGCCACTGCGCTGCCTGCTAAAACCGTCTGCAACCAATTGTAAAAATCACGTGGATACGCGTCACGTCGGCTGTTGTGCAGGTTCTTTATAAGGAGCACTGCTGGTCCTTCGCCGTCGTTTCGGCAATAGAGACAGTCACGGCAAGTGAGAATTTATCCCACGTTTATTATTATTATATTTACTTTTCATTTCTTGTTACTTGAGCCTGATTTGCTGTCCTGCTACCACTTGATGACCATGCTATTTCTGTTTTGTGGTGTTTGCTGTGCCTCTTTTTTACTGTTCAGGATGGGTAACGAAGCGGCGGGACATAGCAGATTTAAAACGTTCATTTCGTGAATATTCGCTAGAAAGCAAGCAAAATATGAAATTTGCTGGTGAAGAGTATGAAACACAGAAAATGTGCACCCACCTCCTCGAAGGTATTTGTGAGCAAATGGAAATGCAATGCATAGTGTTCATAGCGGTGTTTCGCACGTGAGAACTCAGTGTTAGTAAAATAGTTTGTAGGGGCTAAGCTCCTTAAAGCGGCACCCATTCGTCCCTCATCGTAGTCGTAGTGCGTAACCAATCTTACGCTTTGACCTGCAAGGTGGTGCGGGCGGGAGATTTCTCCTGTGTCTTGTTGAACAATAAAAAATTCGCAGCGTGCGTGTTAACTAAAAGCCGAAAAAGTCTCTCATTCCTAATTAGCAGCCATTGGCATGTACATTGAGCTCTATCTTACAAAAAAGGTTGCTGGGTTATACTAGCTGGGCGTAACCTCATTGGTTTTAGAAAGTTTTCACGAGCGTTGGGCCGAAGTGCCATCAATACAGTGAACTAGTATACACCATGAACTCGAGGTAGTTAAAGGTGGGAAGTAGACACGAAGCGCAAGCCGTAAGAAAGTGTGCGTGTGTCACCTCTCGTTTAGTCCTTGGAATGTCCGCTGGATGGCGGTGCTTCTATATGCGGAATATGTGATGAAAAGATGCGAGATGGTGGTACTTAGAGTGTTCACTAGATGGATGAATGGACACACAGACAGATGCATGGACAGGCGCATGGATGGTTGCTTGGACGGATGGACGCATGGACGGACGCAGGGGCGGATGAATAGACCAACGCAGTGACGGACGCACAGATGGACATGCGGACGCACGAACAGACACACGCACGAACGGGCGGATGGACGCACGGATGGTCACACAGATGGACGCATGGACGGACGGAAGCAAGAACGAATGGACGCTCGGATGCTTTGCCACACTCTCCATCATTCACCCCGTGAATACTGCAATTTTTTTCTTTTTTTTACACCACGCAGCGAATATTGTCGTTTGCCGCACGTGGCATTTTTCTATCGCTAGAAACCTGGTACGCGTTTCCAGCTGTAGTAGCTAGCGTGCATGGTTGAAAAATACTATGAAGAGAACAAAACAAACAGCGTTCTCGGCTAGCCGTTAGCCTTTCGCTGAGACGTCTCGGGCGCAAATTTGAAAAAGTCCTTGGGAGGCGCCCAGTCAGTGAACTATCAATTGTGAGGCCCGAGCGGATGGGAAATGGGGCGCTTAGAGGAGACAGAGCGAACAGCGCGAGTCGAGCGGCGAAGCACTTCACCTACCCTCTCTAACACACTATCGTACAACAACCTTCGGTTAATAGGGGGAAAATAATAATAGGGAAAGGCACGCGAGCACCACCGCGCACGCCATGTACAACGCCAGATGCCTGACATCACTCGACTAGTGGATGCATTAGAATTTTAAAGCAAATCTTGCCTATATCCGAGGCTGATCATCAACGCGTCAATATACTGCGGCGTGTTTCTTTAAACTATAAAATGCATACATAAATAATTCTGAAGAGCGTAGCGTTTGTTACGCTAAGCTGACAATGCAACGCTATGCACAAAACGCCGGGTGTTTCATGCGCTTCGCTAGGAGGATAAGGTGGTGCACCTACCCACAGAGCACCTACATGCCCTTAACTGCAGCGCCTCCAGAATCCTATTCACTGACCTTCTCGCACAGAACATCATATAAATGTTTTGTTCATTATCTCGAGATGAAAGACTGTCTTCATTGGACGGCATTTCCAGTGAAACAAGTAAATACGGGAGAATTTTTTTTCGGTGGGGGGCGTGGAGACGCTGTATACACAAAGGTAAAAGGTTGTTCATAGGTTGCTACTGGCCGGTTATACGCTGCGCTTTTCGCACTGGTAACCTATTCATTGCTCGAAATAAGAGTTTTTAACTTTTAAACACTGTGAACAAACAACAACTTGAAAATAAAAGTTATTTGTAACCATTATTTTATATGTTACTCTCACCAAAAAGTTACATAATATGTCACCACGCCTAGGGTGTAGTGCGACGCATCGCGTCTTTGATGCTGTTATTACGTGGAACGATCCTACATGCAGTGTTTAATTTCTCTATGGCGTTTTAAGAAAAAATACTATATATTTGCCTTCCCTATTGAAAAAACCTCCACCATAGGAATGGTGGATTTCACCATCCACCATTTTGGTGGATTATGGCGGTGGAAATGGTGGCACATGGTGTATGGTGGCTATGGTGGAGTGGATGGTGGATGGCGCGCTCCGGCCGGCGATGCTGGAGCGTGAAACAGCCTCAGAACCACCTTGAAGAGCTGCCGCTAAAGAAATAATAAAATCAATTGTATCAAAAGAATCTAGCAAGGACCCGTAAAAAAAAGAAAACGTGCGCCAACGTGGGAGCGAACCTGGCTCCTCCGTATTTCGAGCTGAGTGCACTAACCACTGAGCCACGCTGTCTTTTTCCGGTTAAACTTCACAAACGGGTTGCTAAGATAAATATATTAGAATTCACAACGAACAATACAAAAAACTTAAAAATAACTAAGCCCGTCAAGCCTTACTATAACACATCACGTCCTAGAATTCCTTCACGGTCAGTAAGGCTTCTACCCTTTCTACCCATAAAGGTACACATTCGTCTGTTCTTACTACCTTGAGTAATCTTGAGATGATTTCTTTCAAATACTCTCTTGCTAGTCTTCTGTCTGGGTCACAATGAAATCCAGCCATTCTAGAGCGCCATATACTGTGCAAGGCAGTCATCATGATAGAATCGAAAGGTAATTCATCCTCATTCTCTATTGCCAAATACCCGATCACATGAGGGTCTAACGGGAACTCTTTTTTGATTGTCCTTTGTAATACGTCCCAAAAATAAACTGCTTCCCAACAGTGCAGAAAAACATGGTCAATAGTTTCCGGCTTCTTACAGATTAGACAGTGAGATCCCCAAGGCATATAAAACCCACGCTCCTCTAGGAAGGTTCTTAGAGGAAGTGTTCCAGTGTGTAATTTGAAAAAGAACGTTTTCGCACTTGGAGCTGCTGGCATTTTTTCAACTCGTTTAAGTACAATCTGACCCTTGCGGGCTGTATATAGCGCACTATACAATGGGATGGGGAGCATCGTTTCACATAAATTTTTATACAGTTTTTTTCTTTCCAACAGACCACAGGTAGATAGTTGAAAACCGAACACACAAAAACCGCACGCTGGCCAGAACTTCCTTCATGTATCCTTGCACAGACCCTGTGGTAACATGAGTCCTCACAACAAACTCGGGCAACAGTCTACTTAGTCTTGTTTGACACACTGTTAGTAAGAAAGGATCTCTCGTCTCGCGAAAAAAGAAAAACCTATTTACTAACTGCTTGATAAACAGATGTCATAGCCCAAGGCCTCCACACTTCACCCGTCTAAACAAATTCGTGCGACTGCACCTTTCCCAGTTAGACCCCCACACAAATACTGCAAACACCCGATGTAATTTTTGCACATTGACCCGGGAACAGTACAGCACTTTCATCACATACTACAGCTTAGACACGAAACACCAGTTGCATGCAGTAGCCCTAGCAAACATGGACAGATAGGTTGCATTCCCCCTATTCGCTTTCTCTTTAATTTCTTTCGTTTGCTGTGTCCAATATTCGTCAGTACTTTTGTATGACTCGAGCGGTACTCCGAGATATTTAACTGGCGTTCTTGTCCATTTATCGGCTGCAAAAAATTCTGGTGCTGAAGGCCAATATCCATGCCAGAAGCCGAGGCATTTACCCCAGTTTATGTGGCTTCCTGTAACTTCGGCGAAAGATTTAGAAACTCTGATTGATTCTTTGATACCTTCATAGGAAGTGCTACAAACCGCAACATCATCAGCGTATGCGAGTAGTTTGACCTCTGAAGATTGTACTCTAAACCCATTAATGATGTCATTCTGCAATATCGACCGAAATAAATTTTCAATATAGATGCAAAACAAAAGTCGACTAACAGGGCAACCTTGACGCACTGAGCGCTCAATTCTAAGAGGGGGGGGGGGCAATGTCTTGTTGATAATTATTCTTGTACTACCATTCCGATATGCCATAGCTACTCCGTCAATAATTATCTTTCCAACAATAATGTGCTTCAATACTGCAAACAAAAGAGCGTGGGCAACGCAATAAAACGCTTTCTCCAGATCCAGCTGGAGTATGGCCACACGAGCTTGACTGGCGTCAACACATTCGAGCACGGATCGCATTTTATCAACGTTTGTAACTATGGACCAACCTTTGATTCCACACGTTTGGTGTGGACCGACGATATCTTTTATTACTGACTGAAGTCTAGCCGCCAAAACTTTAATTTTTATTTTGTAGTCTACGTTTGTCAGTGCAATTGGCCTGTACGCTGTGACGTGCCTGAGCTTTTCGACCTCGTCTGTTTTCGGAATCAGAACGGTACGCGATTCATCAAAGGATGGTGGTAATTTCCCTTCCTCATATGCCTAATTAAAAATGCCCGCAAGCATTGAAGACAATTCACTTTTAAAACATTTGTACCACTTGGCACAAAGACAATCTGGTCCTGGAGATTTCCCGGGATTTAACTTATCAATCGCCCGTTCCACTTCAGATGCAGATATAGATAATTCCAAAGCGCTTTTCACTTCCTCACTAACTTGCGGCATGCGTCCTAAATATTCGTCTTTAAATCTTTCTAGGTTTACCTGTCTACACGCAAAAAGGTTTTCAAAATGACTTGAAAATACGGATAAAATGCTGTCGGTATCGGTTACTTCGTGACCATCCTTCTCTCTTTTTTCGATATTATTCCGTCGAGCGTTCGTTTTCTCCACCACTAACGCTCTTTCAGTTGGCGTCTCTCCAGCCGCTGAAGCCTCAGCCCTTGCACGGAGGAGTGCACCGCGGTAGCGTTCCTCGTCATGCAGTGCAAGTTTCTGCTTAATATTGCGTATGTTAATTTTTTTACTCTCCCGGTTGTTTGCACTCCAAGTCTATTAGTCTTTCCAAAGTCTTTCGCAGTTCTTTTTCTTTTTCCTTTCGTAACTCAATGTGCAAGAATGATCATTAGCTTTTATTTTTATTCGCTGCTTGAACTCTTCGCATTGTTCTGCAAATTTAGCTCCATCATCCATTTTTATTTCAGTGATGCAGTTCATTACCTGATCTAAGAAATATTCTTCAGTGATCAAAGTGGAATTCATCTTCCACAGCTCCCGTGAGAAAGTTCCACCTTTTGTTTTCTCTCCCATATCACATTTAACTAAACAATGATCACTGAATTGTATTAGGTAGACAGCATATGTCTTACAGTGGGCTATTAATTCAAGCGACACGTAAATGCGATCAAGGCGCGCATGGCTATTCCTCTGAAAATGTGTGAAACGCACATCCCGCGTTCCCTCCATACAGCAGCCCACGTCTTCTAATTCGAATACAGTAACTACGTCCGCTAGCGTCTAACTACTTTTTTAGTAAAAAGCGCGTCCGTTTGCTCGACCTCGCCCGTTGAGGACACAGTTAAAATCACCAAGTAATACATATTTTCTTTCCAAAGTGAAGTGCTGCTTTAGGCTTAAAAAAAGTGATTGCTCCTCGCAAATGGTTGGTGCATAAGTAAACACTACACGCCACTGACATTCATTGAATACAAAATGACAGGAAACGAATCTACCAGACGGACATGAGAATGTATCTTGCACTACCAGACCCGGTAACGTCTTAATGAACAAAACAAAGCCTGCAGACGTGCCTATTTCTTGACCTACAATTGCGTAGTAACGCGCCGTAAACATCTGCACCATGCCCTGGGTCTCCTTCTCACCGTCTACTTTTGTTTCTTGTACAGCTAGTATATCCAGATCATGATCCACGAGCAGCCTGTAGACTTGGCTCTGTTTCCGCTTGGCGGAAAGATCTCGAACATTTAACGTAGGCACTCTAAGTTTCGGTGCAAAAGCCATGTCTACACAGTGAAGAAGTTAGCCCGGAGCATGATGCTTACCTTCAGCGTCTAGCATAGAGCTAGACATCTTCGGAGCCTCCAGGTGGACTCGTGCCACTGGAGGACAAAGGTGGCCAGTGTTTGTCCAATATCGGGTTGCGACGCAGCCTTGTGCTGCTGCGTCTGAACAAAGTAGCCTTCGCAGGTGGCCCCTCTTCATGCTTTTCACTGGACACCTCACGCCGTCCTGCAGACTGCTCGCGGGGTCTTTTGCTTGACGCCCCACCACTGATACTCTCGCACGACACTGGAAGTTCGGTTAATTCCACCGGCTCAGGCTCCTTCGATGGGGTGCTTTTGATGCCTTCTTCGGATTGGCCGGCTGGCTCTTGAGTAACCTCCCCAGATTCTATGTCTGCTTGGGCTGTTGATTCATCACCACCAGTTGGTGTGGCTGTACCAGTTGAAGCTTCTGGGTTCACCACGTCGCCTGCGCCTTTCGCCACGTCTTCAGCTTCGGTCACGTCCATCACCAACTCTGCTGTGTCTTCACCTTTAGCTTATCCTATAGCCGATGCGTACGTGCGCATGCACGCGTCTTCGCTGTGGCCTAATCGCCGACAACGCGAGCATCGGGGTACCTTACACTCTCTTCTAACATGGCTGGTACCTTGGCAGCGCAGACACTGCATTGGCCGACCAGGTGCAACCACAAATGCCAGCTCACCAGCCACCCTGATTTGATGCGGAAGATCTTCAACCTTCACGCCACTCTCGAGCTTAAGAAGCACAGTCCGTGTGGTTGACCTCTTGTCGCTGACTCCTTGAACACGCCAATTCTCCCAGGTGACTTGTACGACCTTCCTATAAGCCGCCAACGCCGTTCGCACGTCTTAATCGTTGACGCCATACAGCAGCCAATGAAGACGCCGCCGCCCATGCTGATCCTGGGGGTCTACGATGATGCAGCGTCCACCCTTGACTTTCATCTCCTTCACGTCCAGCAAGCGTCTCGTAGCGTCCGCGTTGTTCATGGTGACTGCCGAGACATGATTTATCTGGTAGACCCCCAGTGACAACACCTCCAGCAGCAGTCCTGTAGGTCCGAGCGCGTCTCGGAAATCTTCTACTCGATACGGTCTGCCACGCACATAACCGTGTAAAAACAGTGTTTTGCGTAACGCGTTCCTTGGGCAGTGGTGACAAAATTATCTCGTATCCTGCATCTGGCTCTACGCTCGTCTTGTTACTGCGGCTAGTATGTGCCGCAAACGCAGCTCCTACGGAGCACACGACTCCTGCGTCCGACGCGCGTGAGTGCCGAAGAAAGAATGACTGTGTCACGCTCACAGATGGCGGTGCTGGTGTTAAAGAAATAGTCAACCCACAAAGTCACTGTTTAGTTTCTGTTTGTCCATTATTTGGGTGGGACGAGATCTGCACCTGCTACTAAGATTTGCACATTTAATAAACACGAACTGCTGCCTGTAACGATTGCCACTGCGATAATGGCAACAGCGCAATGTTTTTGTTAAAATTTACAACCGCAAGGAAAAAAACTACTCAGTGGACTGAGGAGCACGTAGAGTTTATCGGCGGTTACTGCCAAGTTTATTATGCGTTTCTCGCTCCTTTCAAAGGGCGATATCAGTTCAGGCTTTATAACGCTTGTATGCTCATTCGATAGATAAGCCCACACAATTGATTTTGATGTTTTTGCCGCAACGCACACCGCAGGCGTGCCAGCACACCGCTGTTGCACTTTCGTTAGGAACAGCTACATAACGGATTGTTCAAAACGAATGCAGTGTGCCAGAAACATTGTGCTATCATATTAGTTCAGTAAGCATACGAATTGACGTGGCTATGTTATCGCATAAGAGCCAGCGAAGCACCGGCGAGTGTGACCGGTGGCTGTCGGTGAGACGAGGAGTACCTTTGGTGAAAGTGCTGCAAGCACGTCGCATCGATGTTTGTCGCTTCTTGCGTGGACACTGTACACAAGTAAATGATGCCGCAGCTGTACTGTATTGATATTTTTACTCGTCAAAATTGTATTCTGAAACCCAGAAGCGCCGATAATAGTTGTACGGGCTTGGTCGGTATGACTAACCTTTGGTGGAAATCATGGTGGTAGAACAGAAGGGTTAAAGACATATTCGCTGGGGCTTATCTCGACGCATGTCGAAAGTGAAAGTTTATGCATATTCGCACGCACTTTGTTAACTTAAAGGTACGGCTGAAACAACAGAGTGTGCAAGAATTACCAGAGTTGCGTTTCTAGCGTGGCGACATCAAGTCACCGCTGTGTTCTGCTCTAACATTGAAAGGGGAAATTGCAAACTGGAGCCCAATTATTTCTCGACAACTGCTCGCCGATGTGAAACATTTGTTGTCATGTTCACAGTGACAACTCTAGTCTTCTAAACATCACAACAAAGAAACACATCGCCGAAGTCAAACTGATGTAAGTACGTGCGCGAAATGTAAACATATTCCCGGTCGCATATTCTATGCTCCACGAAATTGAAGCGTTGTTGACACCACAAGAATAAAAAACAAGTACTAGAAAGCATAATGAGCAGCGTTGGTTTCTTTTGACTGCAAACATATATCTCAGCGCATTCAAAAATTAAACACTACAAATAAGCGATTTCACATGTATACTCTCATGTGCTTTTCATCATGCCACCGTCATCCACCGCATCCACCAAGCTTCCATCAGGCCACCGTCATCCATCTTCTTCACCAAGCCTTCTACCAAACACGTTTTGCCTCGCCACCATGAGCCGGCATTCCCCACCGTCATCACCAATGGCTCGCCAACACCACCACCATCTGCCACCATTTTTTTCACTCTAGCCATCATCAGCCAGCATTTTCCACCGTCACCACCATTGGCTCGCCACCACCACCAACATCTGCCACCATTTTTTCCACTTTCGCTGCCAACAGCCATTATGCCCACTACAGTTTCCACCATATCCACTAATATTTCCACCATATCCACTATTCTTTCCACCATATCCACCAACAACTCCAGCATCCACCAACCCAGGATTTTCAATATAGTTGTTTACACAACGTGCACTGCTCTTCTCATCTTGGTGATCCAGTGAACGTATTACCAATATGCACTTCCACATACCTTCGTTTTTCGAATCTTTTTTTTTCAAAAACGCAATGTGAGTTTATTCATCCAGTAAAACTTGAAAGTATCCTTTCTTACACATTTAGTGCTCTTCATAAATAGTTAGAAATGTACAAACATGATCAATTTTTAAAGATTCATCAATTTTTATTCGGGCAGGAGCCACACGTTGCTGTATTTTCATCAGCTATAAGGTGTTTCACCACGCTGGGCGACGTTCATAGGTTGCTGTGCTGCTTGCTGGTTGGAATCGCTTGGGACATCCGTGGAAGTGGTGGGTGTCTTAGGATCTTGGCCAGTGAAAATACTCGTAAAGAAGGATACTATTTTCGACACGGTTTCGACTGCCTTGTCCTTTATCTTTTGGTAGACGTCAGTTACGGCCTGCCTGACATTGTTTGTGGCATTTACGACTGCACCTACGATAGAACCTGTTATCTTCTGCACGCTGTTCGTGGCATTCGCGACTGCCCCTACGATAGAACCTGTTATCTTCTTCACGCCGTTCGTTACTGCTTCCGTTGTTGTTTCCCAGAAGTCCTGAAATATGTTCTCTTCACTCTAAAAAAGAAATAAAACAAAGAAAATCAGCATAAGAACACAACACGGCCGGCACCACCGTACAATGCTGTATATATATATATATATATATATATATATATATATATATATATATATATATATATATATATATATATATATATATATATATATATATACGTGTGTGTATTGTGGGCAGGTTGTACCTACACGTTCCCACTTGTATAAAATAATCGTCATCGCAATCGGGCTCATTCGTTGCTGTTCTGAGTGACAGCAGCTATCGCGGAATAAACGCTTCTGCTGGCCCTGCTTGGTGAAGTCTTCCTGCGTCTTTCGGAGCAGTGGAGGTGCGGAGTAGATCCCCAGGTCATTCTACGTTCGTGTTCTACCTGGAGGTACGATCCGGTCACTGCTTGCACCCGGCCACCCCGAAAGCTATGCAGACTACGGAACTAACACATAGAGCCCTAACCCTTTCGAATCAATGCCTGCGGCTGCCCTCCTTTCATCCACTGTCACAATCCTGAGTGCGAACCACTCATGTTCGCGGGTCTCCGTTGTGACGACGTCCAGGACAGGCTTGACCTTTACAACGGTGTTAGTCGAGCCAGTTCGTCGACCAAAGCGGCGAAATTGAGCTATCTCCTATTCTATCTGACCAGCGTAGCGAAAACGTAGTATTTTAATCACGAAACTGACTTAGTTGACTGGTCGTCTTTTCTACGAACAGCGAACAGTGATATGACGGAAGGCAAGCGTGTTCGCCACATCCCTAAATCAATACGCACGATTGCATTCAACGCCTTGGCTGTTAAAAAGCCCAATATGGCGGAAAACATCCTTTCATCATGCCAATGCCATGATAATTTGAAGTCCCTCTGCCTTTAAAAGACAACAATCATCTCCTTTCCATGCGATCATTCGTGAGGAACTTTGTGACCTGGAACAGCAGTGGTACTGCCATCTCGTTTATCATTTCGTCCGTTCACGTTGCATTATACTGAGTTTGGTACATGTGAAGCTAGTGAAACGGCCGCGAGCGCATCTTAGGCATAGCATGTAATTATGTTGTTCCAGACACGCATCTCATGTTTATCATGTTTGCACAAGTATCATATTTTCGCCACCCATTCACGTACGGTAATACCAAATTTGTTATAACTGAAGCTAGCAAAACGGCCGCCAGCGCATCATAAGCGTGGCATATAGTCATGTTTTTACATGACACGGATCTCTTGAATTTCATGTTAGGGTCTGCCGCTTGTGTTCGCAGTGCAATCATGCATACCATACCAGTTTCGCAACCTGCCATTTGAACAAAACCACCGCAAGAGCAGCAGGAACATGAAATGTAAATCATGACATTCATGAAATACATGCCATTATTTTCTTGTTATGACTAGTAAAATATGTTCTCTATACGCTCATGTTATGTTATACCAAGTTTGGTTTTGATACCATTATCAAAATGGCCAGGAGAGCTAAATGTCGTTAGTAGATAGATAGATAGATAGATAGATAGATAGATAGATAGATAGATAGATAGATAGATAGATAGATAGATAGATAGATAGATAGATAGATAGATAAGAACAAAGTCGCCGGAGTTCACGAAGAGAGGCTTCGCATTTAAAGCCACCCTCGCTACGCCAGATGGGCTCTGCGAATTTAACATCATGTCATTTAACTTGTGCGACGCTCCGGCAACACTTGAGCGGATGATAGATATTCTTCTTCGTGACCTAAAATAGAAGACCTGCCTTTGTAACTTTGACGATATTGTTGTGTTTTCATCTACCTTTATCTGACACCTTCAACAATTAGTCGAAGCACTTCACAGCCTTTGGAATGTTGGCCTTAAGGTAAATACCAAAAGCGCATGTGTGCCAGTAAAAGTCTTGGGTCAGGCCGTTTCGATAGATGGACTCCGACCAGATCACAATAGCCGCTATAATCCAGTTTTCTCGGCCTTCCACTCAAAAACGTTGCGCAGAGTTATTGGCCTGGCGCTCTACTTTGGTCGCTTTATACGCAACTTCGCCACAATAGCAGCTCCCCTAAATATTAGTCGCTGGTGCTTCTTTCGCTTGGTCCGACAACTTTGAGCTAGCATTTTAAGTCCTTAAAGAACCCCTGACTTCCAGAACACTGCTTCGCCACTTTGACGAGAGAGGGCCTATCCTCCACAATGACGCAAGCGCGTAAGGTATCGAAGCAGTACTTTTGCAGTGTGATGCCGCTTCAAAAGAGCAGGTTGTGGCACACATCAGCCGGACTCTGTCGACAGCGGAGAGAAACTATATGATCACGGAGCAAGAGTGCCGGGCTATTGTCTGGTTGACACTGAAATTCCGCCCGTACCTCTAGAGTCGATACTTAACTATTGACACAGATGTTTATGCACTGTGTTGGTTGTCCTCGATGAAGAATATGTCAGGGCGTCTAGCGCGCTAAGTAGTTCACTTGCAAGAGTATGACTTTACCATCACATACAGGTCTGGTGAATTTCATAATATTGACGCACTGTCCCGATGCCCACTTTCACTCTCTCCCGACAGAATTTCTTACCATCGCATCAAGGGAGCTCCCACATCCCGCCTGCCTCACGGCACTTGTCTATCACCTCACTGGACCAAATTCAGCCTTTTTCGTAATCCGGTTTCCGTTCACTTCAGCGTTCCGATTCCTACTGTGAAACCTTCATTGACTACCTTCATGGCATCACAAAACCACACACCAGCTGCTTGAGACGCCAGCATCGGCAACGTTGCTTCGACGATGGTATGCTCGAACGCTATATCTATTATCTCACAAATAACAAGTGGATGCCAGTCGTTCCCCGTTGCCTTCGTCTTCAGGTGCTAGGAGCATTACACGATGACATTCCTGCTGGTCATCTAGATTCTCGCAAGACCTGCGACCATGTCAGGGCCCTCTGTTACTGGCATGGCTTGTCCACGTCGGTAGCCAAATACGTCGGCTTGTTCGCGTCCTGTCAGCATCGTAATTGATTCACGTCCCTGCCCACCGGTTTCCTGCAGCCTCTTCACTATCTGATAACACATTTTGAATGCGTCGGAATCGACTTGCATGGTCCCTTGACAATGAGGTCTAATGGTCAATGTTGGGTCGCCCCTGCAATCACTCATTTGACAAGTTACGCTGAGACTGCGCTTCTTCGAAACGGTACTGCTACAAATGTCACCGACATCTTGCAGTCTATCGCCGAGCGCCACGGAGCTCCTCGCGTTCTGCTGAGCGACCGGGGCAAAACCTTCATTTTGCACGTCCTCGAGGAAGTCATATGGTCCTGGAAAACGATGCATATCACCACATTTACGTACCGCCCACAGACAAATGGCCTTACTGAGGGCTTTCAGCAAACACTCTCTGACATGATCATTATGTGCCTGCGTCCAGATCAAAAATACTGGGACAATATTTTACCATTTGTCATCTTCGCATATAATACCGCAATGCAAAAACTGACCAGCTACATCCCTTTTTTCGTTGTGTATGGACGATCTGCATTCTCAGTCTTCGACACAGCAATTTTCTTTACACCAGCTTCATCCAGTACTTCCCCACCAGAAGAGTACGCTTCTCGAGTCGCTCAATGCCTTTAAATTGCTTTTCGCAACATGGAAGCCACTCAATAAGAACGAAAACGTTGCTGCGATCGCAGAAGACACGACGGTATATTTCATTCAGGATATAGGGCCCTACTAAGGACCACAACTCGGGAGTCAGGGTTCTTCGAGAAATTGCTTTACAGGTATGTTGGCCCATACACCCTTCTACGACAAACTTCTCCCCTGAACTATCTCGTGACCCCGCTTCAGTCTGTCACTGACCACCATCTTAGGAGCACATAAATTGTTCACGTGTCACGCGTGAAGCCTTTCATTGCTCTTTCAGCTGACCTTTTAGTGGCAGCCAGGCTGCCCGATTCGAAGAGAGGAGAAATTAGCGTAGGCACATTTGTCGTACTTCATCGTTCTCACTTGTATATAAGTAGCCATCATCATCACGATTGGGCTCGTCCGTCGCTGTTCTGGGCAGAGGCTGACATCGCGGCATAAACACTTCTCCTGGTTAGGTCTTTTTCTATATTGATACGAAGTGTCACTACCAGGAAAACAAGAAAAGCAGAAAAGCATGGATAGAGAAGGAAGACGACGTTGCTTATACTGTGATCGCGGACTTAGGGCCCATTGAGCCCCCTTAAGTTACCTTACCTTACGCATATATATATATATATATATATTGTAAGATGGCGTCCAGTACCCTCAAGACTCTTCTTTATTGTCTCGAGTATGTGCCCCACAACCTATACACTGGAGTGGTGATGATGAGTATGTACAGATGAAAAAATGGAATGAGTAATGATGCTCACACTTATTTTCCCCGCGCACTTGAGCAGCTGGCCCGGCCGAGACTTAGGCGGGAAAGGTACGGCGAACAAAGGGTTTAAGGCGTGAAACGTGAACTATCTCGAATGCACGGTAACGACGGTCCGAGGAACCCTCAAGGGGAGTGATACGGTAATTGACAGGAGATGTTCGTTCACTAACAACGTAACGTCCGAGAAAGCGTGACTGAAAGTTTTCACACAATCCGGGTGTACGAACAGGCATCCAAAGTAGTACTTCATCTCCAGGACGGAAGGTGACGTCTCGACGAAAGCTATCATAGCGTTGCTTGCGGTCTAGTTGACTGGCCTCCGTGTTGAGTTGAGCACGTTGCCGTATGTCAGCGAGTCTGGAGACGAAATTTCCTGGCGTAGTCGTGGACGTTTTTGTCGTTACATTGAAGAAAGAGGAGTCAATTGTGAATGTCGGCGCACGACCATAGACGAGGAAGAAAGGTGAATACCCGGTGGTTCGTTGAACAGCGGTGTTGTGTGCAAACGTTACGAACAGCAAGATTTTGTCCCAGTTATCGTGGTTCGGTCCGATGTACATGAATATTATGTCAATTGGAGTCCGGTGGAATCAATTTGTCAGGCCATTTGTCTGCGGGTGGTAAGCGGATGTGGTTTTATGAACTGTGCCACAATTTTTTAGAATTTCGTCAAGAATTGTCGACATGAAGGCCTTGCCCCGGTCACTCAACAACGTGCGAGGTGCACCATGACGCAACACAATGGCTTCTAAATAGGAGGCGGCAACGTCTGAGGTGGAGCTAGTGCATACAGGAGCGGTCTCCGCGTATCGTGTGAGGTAGTCGAAGGCTGTGACGGTCAAGCAGCGGCCCGCTGGCGTTACGGGAAGTGGTCTGACGAGGTCTATTCCGACAACGACAAAAGGGGTATCGGGACATAGAATGGGTTGTAATAATCCAGCAGGAGCAGAAGTTGGTCGTTTCCGGCATTGACACAGTGCGCAAGAAGCGACATAATTAGCCACAAATGTAGAAAAACCAGGCCAGAAGAAACGGCTCCTAACGCGGTTGTAGGTCTTCTGAAATCCCAAGTGTCCAGCTGATGGGTCGTCGTGTAGTGCTTCGAGAACTTGTTTTTGCAGTGAACGGGGAAGTACTGGCACCCACCGATGCCTATCCGCATTGTAAGTATAGCGCTACAGGACATTGTTGTCTAGCTTGAACTGCCGTAGCTGACGACGTAGTCTGGGATTAGGTGGAGAAGGCGAGTCAATCAAGTACCCGATGATGCGGTTACAGTATGGGTCTTCACGTTGCCACGCGGCAAACTGAGCGCTGCTGTTTAAAGATAGTGACCCAGCAACTTGCCAGGGGTGATAACGTGAGTGCAGAGGAAGCCGCTTGATCACCTGAGGGGCATCGAGGATGCGTGGTTGGAGATGAAAGTGGCAGAGGGCAGCGAGAGAGAGCGTCGCCATCCTGATGCTGTTTGCCAGACCTGTACACAACGTCAAAAGTGTACTCTTGTAAACGGACTATCCAGCGACCGAGTCACAGACAAATTCTTCAGCGAGGACCACCAGCATAGGGCATGGTGGTTGGTAATCACAGTGAAGTGGCGTCCATGCATATAAGGTCGAAACTTCTGGATGGCCCAAACGACAGCAAGACATTCCTGCTCTGTTATCGAGTAGTTCTGCTCCACAGGTATTAGTGCGCGGCTGGCATACGCAACAACTCACTCACGTGAAGTGCCGTGGCGCTGGAGGAGGACGGCACCGATTCCGTGGCCGCTGGCATCTGTGTGAAGGAAAGTGGGTGCGCTCTCATCGAAGTGACGGAGGACGGGGTCTGATGTCAAAGCACGTTTAAGGACTTGGAAAGCACACTCGCACTCGTCAGTCTCAGTGAAGGCCGTTCCTGACGTCAGAAGCTTGTGTGACAGCCCCGCAATGGCAGCAAAATCACTGATAAAGCGGCAGAAGTAAGACGCCAGGCCCAGAAACCTTCGCATTTGTTTTTGATTGCGCGGAATTGGAAAATTAAATACGGCAGCGACCTTGTCGGGGTCGAGTCGAACGCCATCTTTGCTGACAAGGTGACCCAATACTATGATGCTCCTGCTGGCGAAGTGGCACTTCTTTGTATTGAGCTGAGCCCAGCGTTAAAAATGCACGTAAGAACTTCGTCCAAACGCTTAAGGTACTGAGGAAAAGTAGAAGAATTAATTACGATGTCGTCCAAATAGCATAAGCAGGTTTTCCACTTGAGACCACGTAAGACAGTATCTATCATGCGCTCGAACGTTGCTGGAGCGTTGCATAAGCCAACTGGCATGACGTTGAACTCGTAAAGCCTGTCAGGCGTTGCAAACGCTGTTTTCTCCTTGTCTGCTTCGAGCATAGGTATTTGCCAATACCCGGATCGAAGGTCGAGGCTGGAGAAATATTCTGCGCCTTGTATAGTGTCCAGGGCATCATCTATGCGTGGCAACGGATATATATCTTTTTGCGTTATCTTATTGAACGCTCTGTAATCAACACAAAAGTGGACATAGCCATCATTTTTCCGGACTAACACCACAGGAGACGAGCAAGAGCTGGATGAAGGTCGAATAATATCCCGTTTGCACATGTCGGTGTCGTTTTCCTCAATCATTTGCCGTTCCGCCAAAGACATGCGGTATGGGCAGCGGTGCACAATGGAGCTGACTTCGGTTTCGATGCTGTGCTCTGCAACAGAGGTGTGGCCCAAAATTTTGGATTGTACGTCGAACGAAAAGCTGTGCTGTTGGAAAAGGTCTAAGAGGTCTCTCTTTTGCTCAGCAGTGAGGTGAGGACTTATGGTAGCATTTAAAGCAGCAGTGGTTGCCTTGGTATCCGTTGTAGCAGACAAAGGCGGTGATTCTGCGTGAAGAGGAACCAGTGAAAAAGGCTCGCTCTCAGCGAAGCAGCTCACAGCAGTGCCCTGGGGCAGCATCACTGTCAAAGACGTTGTGTTCAAGGCGGTGACCAATGCCTTACCGTTGTTAAACCACACAAGGCTGGGTGCAATGGTAAGCCCCGCAGGTTTGGAGCGAACTGATGGAGCAATGAACACGTCACCGTTAACTATAGTATCCGAAGCGATCGTAAGAATTCGTTAATCTCCTGGCGAAATGAAACAATCCGCAGCAGCAACAAAACGGAAGCTGTATGATTCGACGTCACATGAACTCTCAGTAGCTGACATATGAATTACTCGCTGACGACACGATATGAAAGCTGATGCCGAAGAAAGGAAGTCCCATCCTAAAATGACTGTGTGAGTGCACAAAGTAAGTACAAGAAACTGAATGTGGTGAAGGATGCCATCTATGAAAACGCGGACTGTACAAACACTTGAAGGCTGAATAGGGACTCCATC
Organism: Rhipicephalus microplus; assembly: GCF_043290135.1. Lineage (NCBI taxonomy): Eukaryota > Metazoa > Arthropoda > Arachnida > Ixodida > Ixodidae > Rhipicephalus > Rhipicephalus microplus. The sequence goes on from NC_134700.1 coordinate 128,538,028, forward strand.
AGCGCAACGAAGGGGAGGGCCACCGTATGCCTTCCTAACTTTTTTCTAGCGGGCACAAAAGTCTGCACGAGTTATGGAAAGTGATGCGCCTGTGTCTACTAGTGCCTCTGTCTGTATACCTTCAACATACACCAATAAAACATTTGATGAGCAGTCTGGAGGAGTTTAACTCAGTTCGAAAGATGCAGCTTTCCGTCCCGAAGCTGCACTGTTTAGTTTTCCAGTTGGCGGTCGGGAATCGAAGTAGAAGGTAGAAGGGAAGAGGAGGAACGCCGCATCGGTGAAGGTGAGTGACGACCTGAGAAACGGGAACTGCCAACTGAGGCAAAGTTCTGCGGAGACGGCGACCGGCGTGTGCTGTTCTGATACAGTCGGCGATAGGGTGGTCCAGTTGGGTAGAAGTGGTACCATTCATAGTAACCGTAGCTTCGTCTTTCGTCTTCTTGACGGCATCGGCAAAACCTTGAAATATGACCATAGATGCCGCAATAAAAGCAAGTCGGTCGTGCAGTGCGCCAGGTGTTGCAAGGCTGGGAAGATGGTCGTGGTGCGAGCGAGCTGAGCGGACCATGTACATCGGGCGCAGGTAGCTGCATTGGGCTTTGCTGGGGTGCAGGTGTCCTAGCAACCTGAGCATAAGTTGGCATGGTCATAGGATATGATCTCGGAACAGGTATGACAGTCACCGAGGCCAGGCTTTGGTGGGGCACAGGCGTCGTTGCTGCAACGTGAGCATAACTTGGCATTTCCACGGGATGTGAGCTCGGAACTGGTGTGCCTGTGACCAAGGCCAGTTCCTCCTTGACGACGTCGCGTAAACTTGTAGCAGGTGGCGTCGTTCGAATATCAAGGTGGCGAGGAGCAGCCTATGCATGAATTTCCTCGCGGATGATAGAGCGGATCAATGCACGCAGCTCTGTTGTGTCATGACTTGAGCTGAGATCAGGCATATCAGGTTGCACCCGAGTGGATTGAGGCTCCTCGAGGTGCTTACAGGCAGCTACAACATCGGCTACGGTCTGGGGATTCTGCACCACAAGCGCATCAAAAGCGACAGTCGCAATGCCTTTTAGCAGTTGGCGCACACGGTCGTTTTCCGCCATATGGTTGTCGATGCGGCGGCAAAGGGCGAGAACATCTTCAATGTAAGAAGTGAAAGACTCGCCGGGGCGTTGAACACGTGCACCAAGCCTTTTCCTGGCAATATCCGAGTGCGCCGACGGGTTGGCGAAAATCTGGTGGAGCTGGCAGGTAAAGGCGCGCCTTGTCAAAAAATCTGTAGCGTGGTTTAAAAACCACGTTTTTGCGACGCCGCTCAAGTAGAATGCAACGTGGGTGAGTTTCGCAGGCTCATCCCAGTTGTTGATGGCACTCACGCGGTCATACTCCTCGAGCCAGTCTTTTACGTCCTCACCCGGAAGCCTGCGAACAGCGGATGATCCTTTTGTGGGCTGGTGACCAGGTGAGAAGGGTTTCTTGGTGGTGGGAGTGGTGGCGCAGCTGCTGCGCTTGGCTGGTCGGCTTGCGACATTACCGAACCTAGGTCGTTCAAGCGGCGGCCTGAACGGAGCTCCAGGGATGTCTTCTAGAAGACGCTGGGGTTGTCCGAGAGCGCGAGAGGATGCAGAAATAGGGCAGCACTCTCCACCACTTGTAAGATGGCGTTCAGTACTCTCAAGACTCTTCTTTATTTTCTCGAGTATGTGCCCCACAACCTAAACTGGAGTGGTTGTTGTTGTTGTTGTTGCCTTTATTTCAGACAAATGTATGCCGGATACAAGCCGGGCCAAACGCAAGCCGGGCTACTCCGAATACGTCGTCACTTATGCGAGTCGCACACTTACTAAAGCTGAGGCCAATTACAGCGTCACTGAAAAAGAGTGCTTGGCGCTAGTGTGGGTGCTTTGCAAGTTCCGCCCTTATTTGTACGGTCGCCTATTCGACCTGGTAACGGACCACCATGCACTTTGTTGGCTCGCCACATTGAAAGATCCTTCTGGCCGCCTAGCTCGGTGGGCACTGCAAATCCAGGAGTACGACATTCGTGTCATCTATCGCAGCGGACGCAAACACTCCGACGCCGGCGCCCTGTCGCGTTCGCCTTTACCTCCCAACTCGGCCTGTGGAACCACTGGTACCAACTCCGTCGCATCTCTCGACCTCGACTCCTTTACCAGTGAACAACACAAGGACCCGTGGATCGCTTCCCTTTTTAACTGTCTCTCTGGATCGTCAACCACTGCGGTACCACGATCTCTCCGACGTCAAGCTGCTCATTTCGCCACTCGTGATCGGCTGCTACACCGACGCAACTACGCCCCAGAAGGTCATAAGTGGCTCTTTGTTGTCCCGCACAGCTTGCGATCACAAATCTGCGCCTCCTTTCACCACGATCCCCAATGTGGTCATGCCGGAGTTTTCAAAACTTACGAACGCATTCTCCATCAATTCTACTGGCGCGGAATGTGTAATTTCATTCGGAAATTCGTTATGGGCTGCCCTGACTGTCAACGCCGCAAATCACCTCCTTTCCACTCGTCCGGTGTGCTTCAACCGCTTCCGTGCCCTGCCAAACCTTTCGATCGGATCGGAATTGGTCTTTATGGCCCTCTACCGACAACATCAGATGAAAATCGGTGGATCATAGTCGCTGTGGACCATTTAACACGCTACGCTGAGACAGCCGCTCTTCCAAGTGCCACTGCGCGGGACGTAGCATCCTTCATCCTTCATCGCGTCATACTAAGACATGGTGCACCTCGAGAACTACTAAGCGACCGAGATCGAGCCTTCCTATCAGAAGTCGTCACGTCTCTGCTTTCTGAATGCCATGTTGTTCATCGCAAGACCACGGCATACCACCCGCAGACTAACGGGCTCACGGAAAGATTTAACCCCACCTTTGGCGATATGCTCGCCATGTATGTGACATCCGATCATACTAACTGGGATCGCATTCTTCCATTCATCACGTTCGCATATAACACCGCGGCACAGTCTACCACTGGATTTTCACCTTTCTTTCTTCTTTATGGACGCGAACTATCCCACACCATCGACACTCTCCTTCCATACCGTCCTGACGCATCCTAATGCCCATCTGTGTCCGAAGCTGCCCGAAATGCGGAAGAGTGCCGTGAACTCGCACGCACCTTTACGTCACAAGAACAGCGCCAGAAAGAAAACAACGCCGACTCTTCACAAAGCCCCAGCTATTCCCCGGATCACTTGTATGGCTGGCTGTTCCTTACCAAACCCCCGGCATTTCCTCAAAACTCGTTCCAAAGTACGAGGGCCCATACCGTGTTTTGGAGCAAACCTCGCCGGTGAATTTTCTCATTCAGCCACTTTCCCCCCTCTGACGACATGCGCTCGGCTCGCTCGGCTCTCTTGCTCGGCTTGTGCTGATCATCGCCGGCATCTGCTTGACCGTTGCTCTTGCCCGATCGTGTTTCATCGTAGGACTACCATCGCAACAGTCGCCAATAAACCCTTTTCAACCCTTTATATATATATATATATATATATATATATATATATATATATATATTTGCCATTTGGCGGTCTAAGGAACAGGTAAAACTGGTGGATCCCAGTGAAGCTTCACTCATTGGTCAACGTGAATAGTCTCACGGTCACAACGGTGGCCGTCTGTGCATCAGTGCCCGGGCTCGAGAAGATAATTTACCAAGAATGCTTGACGCAGTACGTGGTAGAGGCTTTCATACTTAAGTAGCAGCTTTGAAGAAAGGCCAGGAGCTTTGGAGGTAACGCGAAGCCACGCCAGTGTCAAGCCGAATATGACTTGGAATGCAGGTTGGCACCGCGGCAGTCCTGTTGGTGTGCTTGGTTTTGTGTGGTTAACGAACGTGCTACCTGCCGGCATTCTTCCGCATAGGTGGCAACTTCAGGTGGAGTTGCCTACTCTGATGTGTCCGGGTGATACAACAGAATGGTATCCATAAATGAGGGATCACAGCTATAGAGAGGCAAGAAAGAAGAAAATGCGGTCGTAGACTGAGTGGCGCTGTTGTAAGCATACGTAGCAAATGGTAGTATGCGATGCCAGCTGGTGTGGTCAACAGAGACATACATGGACAGCATGTCGCCTATGGTGCGGATAAAGCGATCAGTCATGCGGTTGGTTTGGAGATGGTACCCACTAGTCGTTTGATGAACAACGTTGTAGTCGCGCAGGGGGCTTGTACGGCTTTTGAAAGTAACGTGCGTCTACGGTCGCTATGTTTCTCGCGAGAAGACCCGTAGCAAAAAAAAAGGTTTTGAAGTGTAAATAAGCCGACTTCATGTGATGTAGCCTCTGGCAGAGTGGCAGTCTCATCATATTGTGTCAAATGATCAATCGTGACAATCACCCAGCGATTCCCGTCATGTGTACACGGAAGGGGGCTATACAAGTAAATTCCAATGCGATAAAAGGCCACGAGGGACAGAGCAACGGCTGGAGCGGACCAGAGCCTGTACACGGTCGACTCTTCCGGCATTGACACTTGGATAATGAACATGTATTGGTGAACAAATGGGTGTATTCTACGCCAGTAGTACCGGAGCAGGAGGCGTGCATTCGTCTTTGTTACACCAGCGTGGCCGCATTGCGGTTGTGCAAAGTGGGAGGCGCAGATATGAGCACGTACATGACGAGGAATCACCAACAACCACTTGCGACCGTCAGTGAGGTAGTTGCGGCGATAAAGTAGCCCAGCGCGTATGGTAAAATGGCGATCAGGGCGCCGCAGTGAGCGACTGGTGGTACTTAAGGATGGCTTGAATCCGAACTTCATTAAAGAAACTACCTAAATGTCTTGACACTTTTCAGGGGCAGAAAAGGCTTTCGTTGTGGAGCTGGCAGCAAGTACTGCTCACAGTATAACATATTGCTCTCTATAATATGACCATAGCGAGAAAGATGCATTGTGCTTAACGTTTGACTTCTTTTGCGCACCTCTGCTGTTTTCTTGCTTTCTTTATTGCTTTTGCAGCACTCGTGCCAAAGAGACCCAGACAGAATATCTATATGTTCAAGATTTGACGTGGCGACTACACTTAGTGAAAATGCACAAGCGCCATGTTTGAGTCAGAATAATTTCTTCTTTGTCGGCGCCACCGCCGCTGAGAGATAGCTCTCCAAAGGTCGGAGATGAACGCCCAGCTCTGGGCCTTGCGGCAGGCCGAGGATGACGTCCGAGTCCAGCGACTCGGTGCCGCCACGCGAAAACAAGCGCAAACTGCCGGCCAGCTGCGTGTAATAATAAACTATTTTCTCTACCTCTTACACTAAGAACCTCCTCCCCACTGCCTGAAAAGATATTGCCCAGACATGTTGGTTCTGATGTTCACGCCAGGCCAAGTCACCTGCAAAAGCGTAGCCTTCTACGTAAGTTTACACTATTTATTGAAAAGCTTTACTCAGCAACACCAATAGTAGCAAACCCATTGAGAGGTGAGCTGCTTATTACAAGTTTCGCATCGTTGAACATAATGCTTTTCTTGTGCAAGGCCTACTGCGCTCGTGGCGTGCCTTTTTTTATTTTACTCTGGTATTTCTTCTCACCCGAGCCTCCAGTTTCTCACTCTCGGTTAGGGTCTGTACCACCTCTCGATGAATTTCACCAATGTGAGCAGCATCTCGTTCCACATCTTTGAACGTTTCGTCAAGGAGGGAATCATCTTCTGGCTGTCTTTCTGCATTGGCTGTAATTACACAAGTAGCACATTCAGCTGTTGTATAGGCTTTTTCAAGAAATTAATGACACCAAATACCCTACCTGTTAGATTTTGAAGAGACATGTTGACAAGTGGCAGAAATTGTATTACAAAAAATGATTTTTCAGTTAGCTCATAGTGTTCCTAGTTGAGAGGTCAACAAATTAGTAAATGTGAATATTACACCGTGTAACTTTCAATTTTTCTATTAACGTCTAGCACAGCTGACTATTTTCGCAGCACACAGAACTACATAGACACTCAACATTTATAGCACTTCCCTTGAGGTTGTTCTAAAGGAATCTAACCTATGTCATGTGTAGCCCGTTTTCTGCTCCTAAATATAATGCTTTATAGCTAAAATGAACGGCAGAATACGTGAAAGATAATATTATATTTTCAACAAGTTTCGGATGACCTAAACATAAAGAAAAGTGTCACTTATTTTGGTTGGTAAAGTTCTGGAAATATAATACCTTATAGATAACATATACGACAATATAAAATGATGTACTCCTAAATCTAGCGTACTTTGTGTCTGTTTATAACATCCTTAGTTCATTTAAGTTGTCAAGTACTACCGTTTTTTTTCTATATCAAATGATCAGATGGTTTTGCCGCTAATAAGTCATTTCTTACTTACCAGCAAATGCGACGAGGCTCATGACACAGATGGTCGCTAATATGTGCTTCATTCTTCCTGTGGGAAATGTACAATTCTATAACTTTGCGCCTACAGTATTAGCGTAGCTCTCCGTTTTTTAAAAATACAAGCATACTCTATGTTGCATATTTAACATACATACTGAAAAAATCTCTACCATTCTTTGCCATAGTCTGCCGATGTCAACAAATGATTTTAAACATGACTTTGAACATAGTAGCACACAGGGTAGATGAAGGATGAGCATCGCTATTCGCCTTACTAAACGCACAATTAATCTTCCCTAAAGCAGTTCACCTCTAGAGGCAACAAGATACTTTTGCATAAGCATCCAGTTTATTCCCCTTTACTCCTTTGTTACCACGCGAAAAGGGGTTGTTTTTCATATGTCTTCGGAATACTGTTTTCGCCAGTTAGAAAAGTACTCCAGCGCTCATTGCAGAATTGCAAACTTTGCACAATCAAACACTCTTTCAAAAAATGTATGTTGTCCAGCAATAAAAATATTTTAGAATGAATAAAATTGGAAAACTGTAGAGTGTTAGGTCACTACCTGGTAAACACTGCAAAACAAAACTATATATGCAAAAATATTCAAAACAAAGAAAAATTTTGGAAACCAGAAACAGTACAAAAAATGATGAATGTTGTACGAAAATGCTTTTCTTCACATAGACAAACAAAATCAGAACCAAGGTGTTGCTTCGTCGCTCGTGCTATGCGGTGAAGCATTGCAAGTTGTTGTGTGATGCACAAGTGTACTTGTACACTTTTTCTGAGAAGATTTTTGTACTGATTTAATAAGAGTCTCCTGGTGTTATAATAGAGATAGATGGATACCCGTGATGGAAGTATTCTTTCCAGAAATGAGATGTCCAATAAATTTTGCTAATGCATCTAGCGCCACCTCTTTCCATGAGCCACCTTGCACCGCAATGGTTGACGTTCCAATATATACATTCAAGCATATTTCTTTGTCTTTTTGCGCATATCGTATTAAAAAAGTACAACATCACGCGCAGTTCTAAAACGTTTCGCACTGCTTTGTAGTCAGGGCCAAGATGTGCTCTGGGGGATTTCTTGTTGTTAGGAAAATTTCTTCTGCCCACTGCGCCCCAGCGAAGTGTGGACAACGCACGTAACCACAATAGCTATAAAATTGTTCGCAAAGGTCAGAAGCTATACGCACTTGTGGTGGAGGGAAAACCTTGAGGATGTAAACAAAACAAAGCCATGAATGGCTGTGGAAGTATGAGGCTGACGCAAAACATCGTCGCCATAAAACTTACAGCTCAGGTGCTGTCATCCTGGAACACTAAGCTCGTCATCACTCAAGTCAGGGGGGGTTGCAAGGCTGTTTCGAGCAGCGCTTGTGTTTTTCAGCGCTGATACGCACCCATGCACGTCTGATGATGACGTTATAGGAGCGGCTAGTGACACAGTAGATGAGACCCTTTGTCTGATATAAGGATGCAAGTCAATTGAAAGCTCCTGGAAACTGATATAGAAAGCCACTTCAATAAGTTGGGCACGCAGCGGACCTTCGCACATAATTTTTGTAGAACAAATTTTTCCTGACTCCTAGGAACAGCTTTCTATTGAATATATGACATAAATTCCGGGCTATCATTAGTGCTCAACGTAGACTAATTGCGAAGCTGACACTTTATTTCAATATTTGGCTTGCAGAGATGGTTTCACAACAAAACTTTGATGGTACTGTACCATATATATAATCAGAAGGGGCACGCACTTCTTTCAAATTCATGAGCCTAGTGCACTTTTTCAACAATACACGCACATTACTTCGCACAAAGGTCTATCAAAAATCACTATGTTGCCGAAACTGGCAATTTCAAAGAGCTTCTGAAAGTTAACTGGCAGGAATAACTTCTAGAATGTGCTGGGTGCATGAGAAACAAATTTACATGCCAAAATTGATTATTTAAAAGCGTTAATCACTGGTTATCGATTTGGATAGGCGTGGTAACGAAAGGATCAGCGGGTATCGAATAGTAGCAGCAGTTCACAGCAACAGCTGCACAACGCAAAACGAGTTGTTAGCGCCGTTGGACATGCGTGCAGTGGTGATCTATTGATATAATTAGCGAACAAAGAAAGACACAAAGGGCTTGTGATTAGCTCAGAGAGAAACACGTCGTCCAGCATGCCTCCAACATGTCCACTTCAATATCCACCAAAATGGTGGGAGACATTTGAAGATTGTGGCTGATTGTGGTAAACGATTAAACAACTTCGCTATGAATGGTAGGTTCCTAAGAATATACATTTGAGTATTAAAAAGTGGGTTTTAGGTGAGTTCAAACATATTCACTTTAATTGTCAAAGCTTTATATTAGACACTAACAACGCACTTTTGCGCCTAGTTTTTTTTTTTGCTGTACTGACGAAAATACCAATTTATTCACTCATATCTTATTCTGAGAATGCATTGCCGGGTGCCTCAAAATTTTTCCTTTCAACAGTTTAGTTTTTACTGTCAAAAACTTTCACAATAACATGGCTTAGCTAACAATTAACAAGAACACTTCGATTTATTTTCGAGAGAGTTTCCAAAACTGAGCGACATGAGAATTTTCGTTCCCCAACTACTGGCAAAGAGCATCAACTTGAGTAGCCTACAGACCTTATAGTTACTAGAATTTTTCGAGCAGCCGGATTCTCGAATAGCAAACGAATGGAAAGTAGGGTCTGTGAAAGCCACCTTACTGGTTTGACAAGCTAACAGGATGATGGCAGGAGTGGATTGCGGAGAATCTCTGCTAGCCTTCCACCTCTATTACCTTTAGATCATGAACAATTTGTTCTGAAAAAGACATGTTTCTGTCAATAAAATCAGGTCGTTCATTAACCAATGTACGAGCCCGCTTATCCCAATTGAGTGTGAATGAGTTGCTAAAGCTCTCGCGCTTTACATGGTATGACATACTACACTTCATTCTGCTAATAGCGTGCAATCTAATTTGTATACACCAACTCACTGAAGAAATAGCTAGTTATTCTTATTCTTGATTGATTGATTGATTTGATTGATTTGTGGGGTTTCACGCCCCAAAACCACTATTTGATTATAAGAGACGCCATAGTGGAGGGCTCCGGAAATTTTGACCACCTGGGATTCTTTACCGTGCTCCCAAATCTGAGTTCACGGGCCTACAACGTTTCCGCCTCCATCGTAAATGCAGCCACTACAGCCGGGATTTGATCCCGCGACATGCGGGTCAGCAGCCGAGTACCTTAGCCACTAGACCACCGTGGCGGGGCAGTTATTGTTATTCTAGGTGACCCGATGCCTTGCTGGGTGTGTTCCTACAAACAGAGACAGTTTGTCGAATGGCTAGAACTGCAAACGTCTTGTAAATAGTGCTTCTTCATCTTTGGTGTTAAAATATTGAAGGTAGTGGAGCATTTCATGTTTGAATATGAATATGTGTTTATTCTGTGGAAAGGCATCTATGCTGACGTTTATATGGAAAGAATACAGGAATAAAATAGGAATCAATACGCTAGCTTTTACTTCAGAGTACATCCGAATATCGCAAATGACGTCGAAATTCCTTTCTAAGCAATATTTCCCTATTATGAATCTCTTTCACCTTTTTAACTTTTAGCATCAGAGCATATATATTTAAATAAGCCATATTGCTTTATGGTTGTGGTATTACCATAGCCACTGTGACTAGAATTTCACAATGATATTCAATACTACTGGCAAAGCGGTAAGACACCATGCACGGAGGCGATCGTTCAGCATGATGATCTTAAGTATGAACTATGACACTGCATATACTAAAGGCTTATAGCGGCAAGCAGGTTCAGAAAACAGAACTATACCTTGTCTTGCTTCAAATGAGTGTGGAACACTTGCGATATAATCTTCTGCTTCGAGCCTGGAAGTATTTGATGAGGTATAGTCCCAAAGCAGGCAAGCAAAATTGAGCAATACCACTGATTCATGACGTCACGTGTCATAAAGCACTCGACTGCCTCGGATTTTCTGCATCATTATTTCGTAATAGGCCCGCTAGAGTTAATTAAAAAGCTGACTCTCTTGCATTGTGACGTTGAAATTGGTTCTGTAATATCAAGGACATCATATTTTGTCTTTGTTCTAAACAGATGTAAAAAATGAGCTGAAACGCTTTCCTTACCGCTGTGAAATAGCAAAATAACTCTTGTTGCAGAAATATCAGCCCCAGTATCGACGCCTAAGTTTGTACTGAATAATAGGCACTCCGTGTTGGTAAATGTTTAATATAAATGCACAAAAACTAAGACAATATCTTCACCTGGAGATGCTATTAATGGGAACCAACAACCAAATAGTCCCACGAAATGTATGCGTGCTTTTATAACAAGCAATTGTAACGTGGCTGTCAAGAAACAAAACCACAAGTCAATTTGCCATGGGCAGGATGCGAATCTGTGACTTTTAAAACAGAAGTCTCATTGCATTTTTTCTTCGGCATTATTGCCGGTTAGTTGCCATTAGTATTGTGTCTAACGAAGAAAAACGAGCCCTGGAATTTACACTTTGCTTCATTCATAGTCAGGATCTGGTTCCGTCTGACTTGATGCTTCGAAATAATACGTAAGGAATTGTTGGTTTGCAGCCACTTCATAGTAATACGACGCACTACGTGACGCCAAAACAGGCAAAAAGTACAGTTCCATACTCGCCGTAATGGCAACAGGGGGCGCTTACTAAGTCTGTCGTGCTCGGACGCGGGTATATACCCATTAAAGTAGGCGGAGGGATGACCGCCACAATAGCTCAGTGCTAAAGCATCAGATGTGTTTTTGGAAGGTCGCTTGTTTGGATCCTGCTGGTGGCAAGTTGTCTTTCCGTCCAGGAATCTTTCTTCACAATTACATTAGAACTGCTTCTTGTAAAATCCTCTATACTTTCCTTGGCATCATTGCCTGTTAGTTCTCATTATTATTGCGTCTAACAAAAAAATTGACCCTTAAGTTTACACTTTCTTTTAATTCGAGGGTTAATTTGATATTCTACCAGAGCCACGTGTATGCGCAAAACTGCTTCGAAATAGACACTACGTGATAGTTACGAAGGGGTAAGGCTGTTCTTAACACATATAGTATTCCATGACAAAAGTGTAGAATCACACCAGCCGTCAAAACTTACGAATGGTGCATGGAGTAGTTGGTATTAAGTATGATCAATCAGTGGCGTTGACAGAGTTTTTTCTGGAAGTGAGGGAGACGGGATGGCGCATTACCATAATCCTGTAATGAAGGCCAGGCAGCCAGATGAAGTAGCCAATCATTTTGTGCCCTCTATGCCTTGCAGCGAGAAATTCGGATTACCCTGTGAGAAAAGTTCTTTTAGATGCCCCACTATTATACGTTACAAGGGAGAGATCCATAATTCGCTACCAATTTGAACAACGGCCCCTGCAACATGTTAAACTGTGATGGTGTTTGTGTCACTTTCAGGAAACGTTAAGGGTATCTGGGAGACTAATAAAATAAATAAATTTGTTATATTAGGCACCTTGCAAGGGTACTTTCTGTAGTCAATCTAGCATAGCCTGAAAGAGTCAATGGTGTGCATAGACATTATTTTCTCGTAGCATGGTTTAGGTATCTAAGAAGAAGGTGCAAACGTAAGCAATACAAACAGGGTCCGAACACGCTAACACGCTATACCTTTGAAGGTGATGCTGAAGCGTCCTGGAAGCCTTCTAAAGCTTTTTCGTTGTTTACGGAACTTTATTGTTGTCCTGCAAGTAGCGCGCAGCGGGCGACTCCCACGTAGGGACCGTTAGGCCAAGCCTATCGGCCGCTCCGCGGGCCTGCTGGATAGCCCGAAGTTTGTCGGCCAGGATGGAGCTCCGGAGGGCCGCCTCCCACCTGACCGATGTAGTGTCAGGGTTAGTGTACATTGCCTTGCACTCCCAGAGCATGTGCGCCAGCGTGGATACATCCCCACAGCTTTTTCTTATCTCATTAAAATAGCGGATAATCATTATACTAGGTAGCTCAGAATAATTAAACACCATTAGGCAGGGCTTTCTAACATCATATAAAACTATATAATAGAGATGTCGTATCCTCAAGCAGTCATGACGCCATTGCGAAATGTTCCTACTGTTGAAAAATATTTAGTTATAACATTCATCCACGCATATTTTCTCTTCGAAATAGAACCACTTACCTAATTTAAGTACGGTACAAAAGCCGCAGTGTTTGTTTTACTCTCACTGTAGTTATTAAAGCGAAAGACTGTTCAGTGAGATGGCTTAGCAACAACATTCTATATTACGTGCGGTTGTAATATGCCTTTGATCTGATTTAGTGTAATAATTTGGAAAACTGTGCAGTAGTTGTATCTGTGGTAAGAGCTTATTACTCAAGTTTAATAAATTGTTATAGCATAAGACAATACCAAATGTACATACAGGTACGCAATTTGCGTTAAACGCTGCTATCTTTTCCCCCGCTCCCCTTTAAGCAAATTCACTAACTAATGCCCAAATATCGTCGTCATGACTGTCATAATCATTTGCCACACTACGCCCACTGCAGAACAATAGAATCTTTAGTGTTCAGTCAGTCAACTCGGTCCTCTGCTTTCTGCGACGCCTTTACACCCACAAACTTCCTAGCCTTATCTGCCAACCTAACTTTCTCCCCTTGAACTGCTTGCCTTCATTACGAATCCAGTCTGTGATTCTTAACGACCAGCGATTTTCTCGCTTTCGAGCTACATGCAGCTTCATACCAGTTCAAGTACGTGCAGCTGTCTTTGCCTAAATATTGTCATGTTTAAACTTCTTGAGACCTGCCTCACTTTTTAACTGCGCAGCAGTTCTTAGCGAACTTTGGCGACTTTGAGCATACTATCTATCTATCTATCTATCTATCTATCTATCTATCTATCTATCTATCTATCTATCTATCTATCTATCTATCTATCTATCTATCTATCTATCTATCCGCTTACGACTTTTAGCTCTCCTGGCCGTTTCGGTAATGGTGTCAATACCAAACTTGGTTTGGCTTAACATGACTGTATGAGGAACATTTTTGACTAGTCACAACATGAAAATAAAGGCATGTATGTCATATATGTCATGATTTACATGGCATGGTTTTGAAGCTCTTGCGGCGGTTTCGTTCACATAGCATGTTGCAAAACTGGTACGGTATGAAATGATTGCATGGCGAACACAAGCGAAAGACTCTAACATGAAAACCATGACATGAGTGTAATGTAACACATGACTACATGCCAAACTCTTGATGCGTTCGTGGCCGTTTCGCTAGCGTCACATATACCAAATTTGGTATTACGGTACGCGAATAGCTTACGAAGATATGTGGCTGGTGCAAACATGATAATCATGAGTTGCATATTATGCCACAAGATGACTACATGCCACGCTCATGATGCGCTGGCGGCCGTTTCGCTAGCTTAACTTATACTAAATTCGGTATTACAGGACTAGAATAGGTGACCAAGGTATGATACATATGCAAACATGATAATCATGAGATGCGTGTCTTCTAACAACATGACTACTTGCTTCGTTGATGATGCGCTAGCGACCGTTTCACTAGCTTCACATATGCCAAATTTGGTATTACGGGACGCCAATGAATGACAAAGGTATGCGACTGGTGCAAACATGATAAACTTGAGATGCGTCTGATGAGAGAACATGACTACATGCCACACTCAAGGCGCCAATACATTTCGACGTGACGTGGTGCGCGTGCTCGTTGGCGTTCATGTCATCGCGTCACGCCGGCGTTGCCATGCCATGCACCAGTCCTGCCATATACTCGCAGGCACGCGCCACACTGCGTTGCTTTGACGCATGCGCGTTTCTACGCGTCCGGTGTCCGTCCGTCACAATAGAGGGAGACGCAGTGTTGTCTGGGTAACGCAGCGGCGTGAAATGCAGAATGTCGCATATCGCACCGGTTGTCGTCCGGCCGCGCCGATGAACGCTGGTCGCGCCTGGCGTGACGGTATAGAGTGCTCGCGTTTTGCTAACGTAGCGTCACTGTGTCCAGCATGCGCACGCGTCAAAGCTACATCGGAGTATACTGGGCCCTTCATGATGTGCTCGCGGCCGTTTTGCTAGCTCGGCATATACCAAATTTGGTGTTAGGAGACAGCAATGGATGACAAATTATATCACTGGTGCAAACATGATAATCCTGACATGCGTGTCATGTAAGAACATGACAACAGGCCACGCTCATACCGTGCTAGTGGCCGTTTCGCTAGCGCAACATGTACTAAACTTAGTATGACGTGACGGGATTAGATGACGAAGGTAAGTGACACATCTAAACATGATTATCATGACGCGGAGGTCATGTACGGCATCATTTACCTTCACCTCGTATTGTCGTGCCAATTCTGAATACAAACGTTTCTCATTCGTGCTTCGCATATCATCGAGTCCCACTGTACGTTAGATCTGACAATTTTTGCTTTTTTTTTCTTGAACATACGTTACCCTCATGACTATAATACTAAGCTACTATGTAACCCATTGCACATTTTTACTCTTCTCGATTCTTCTTATCATTTAACTCCTGAGCGTTCTCTTCTCGCTGTTTTTCTGCTCTTGCTCTAATTTTCTCATAAGGTTCCGATGTCTCCTCGCCAGTCACTCGCTGTGTCCATAAACACGATAATCTGTTGTTTCTACTTAGCCGAGCCAACCTTAAGACCAACATCTTGCGAAGCTGAAAAAAGTACTGTACTTTGAGCAGATCTATAAAGACACTTTGCTCCTTCTCGTTCACCCTTTACTGAATATAAACTGTCTAACCCCCAAATTCTTGGCCGACCAACGGAGTTAGAGCAATAAAGCCTACTAACAAAAAAGCGCTAGCTAAGTCTGACAGTATAGGAGGGGTAAGCTTCAGGCACTGACCCCACAAGGGTAGCACGCTGGCGGATCCCACCAGGCTGTCATTGACTGTTAGGAAATGGAAGTCGCACTACCCACCGCAGGCACCACTGTTGTGGCGTAGCCACTACAAATACAGGTGGTTTTCTTGTCCGTATTAGTCATGAGAACGAGTTGGAAAAGAGTAAATATTTTATACAAAGTATTTACATGTTGATGGTCTCCCCTCTCCAAGAACAAGCAGGGCCTGAGCTATTTGATGTGCCAGATCAACTTTAACAGTAGAGTCCCACAAACACGAAAAAGCGAGCTGGAACCACTGTTTTGTTACTGAAATTGAGTATAAAAATTCTTGAAACGTGCCGACTACTTGTGGAGAGTTTTCAGCCCTCGCTGGACAAACTTTGAAGAAATCCGCAGAATTTACAAATGGAAACTGTAGAAACACGCTTTTTCATAGAAGTGGATTGTTTTAAAGGCGGATTGGTTCCCCTTGTGCTTTTCTGTGTCCAAAAGGCCGACTTTCCGAAAGAAAAAGGCAGGGACTGGTTTTTTTCTTTTTCGTGCATGCGCTGAATTTCACGCTTCGCACGCCGGGGAATGGAAGAACTTCCATAGCGTCATGCGACAACAAAAACCGATGTCCGCAAGTTTGAATTACAAAGGAGTACGTGCACCGAGCACAGTGTGGTGAATGACCACTGCACAAATGGCACAGATTGACGCAGCCGAGGCATTAATTAGGCAAACAATTGAACAGCATTTCTGAGTAATAGGTTATATACATTCTCAGTGGCTGACCCCAGCTACGCAGTAACTCAACTTGGTAATGAGAGCTTCTGTTGAAGACAATACACTCTAAGCTGAAATTCGGCAATGTGCACTAACAAGAGTCATTAAATTGACGGACTAACGGTTCGGTTCATCCAACGGGAACCAAATGCATGACAGTGCGCGTCATGCGCAAACGCCCGGCAACAAAGAGGCCAACAGGCAGGGAGACTGTGCCGCGATTGCTTTTTGCTTATGCGGCAATGCACTGCTTGGCACGGTGGGCTACCAAGAAAACAAAATATATCGATTATACACCACATTGAGAGCGAAGCACTATCAAATGAATGGAAACTGCTACGCGAAGCAAGTTTCCACCATGCCGGCACGGACGGGATGGAAACAAGTGAAACCTCCGAGCATTGGCAATGTGGATAACTCTCTTCAATATGCTGAATTAGTTAGAACTATGAAGAATACTGACACCGCTTGTACAAGTAAGGTGTTCATCAGTGGTCGCGTTTACCCGCACAGTTACTGGCCACAACATCAAAGCGATATCTAGGAAAATAAGTCTTCGTACTTCATCGGCAGCAAGCTGGCTGCCGGTGTACGTGCATTGCCTGCTCACGCGAAGGAAACGTCGCATAATATTTCTTTCACAGAGAATAATCTATCCAGCATTAGAGCACAGATAAAGGTTTGTATTTCTCTCCATGCGACAGTCGCTGTGAAACATGAAGCGTGAACGCTAGCGCGGATTTTAATAATCGTGTAGCCAGCGGTGCACAGCGAGTGACTTTGGGCACGATGAAAGACCCGTGCCTGTGAGTGGTCTCTTCACTGTAACTATATATATATATATATATATATATATATATATATATATATATATATATATATATATATATATATATATATATATCACTCTGTAATACCTCGCGAACAGTGGACACCATACCTATAGCTCATTTCTTTGAAAAATAAGGAAGAGGAGAATACCGCATGGAACGTATGTTGCGATCGCCGGTAGTTGTTTAGCCGAACTCTCCGTAAGCATAGCGACGCCTTCGGGAAGCCGAACGGTGGCAACGGCGGGGTGCCTGACTGCTTTGCCGGCTTTCGTATCTAAGCGCCACTGCTTTGTGTACGTTTGTGGACTCGTTCACCAGCACTTCGAACGCTGGTTCGGCCGACACAATCGAACGCCGAATGATAATTCGTATTCTCTGACTTGAGAGACGTTGAAGATTACATGGATTCCTTTTAAAACATTGGTGCGCTTCGGGCTATGTGTATACGAATTCGAACACGTAACTTTTCACGTACTACGCTACCAATATTTACTGTTTTTTACGCCGGGCAAAAGTCTCCTCCCGGAACTATATAAGAAGTGAAATTATTGTGATAAATATATCGAATGGTTAGATCTCTGTAGCGCGGACAGTCAGGGTTTGATGTGTTTTGCATTGAAATAGTAGTGCGTACGTGTGTGTGTTGCATGCCCAATATACTTTGTTCTTCGTGGCTGGTGGAGTTGGAATAAACTAATATACACTCCACAAGAACAGGTTTTCCATCTTTTTACCATTCGTCCATACGGTTCAACTGTTAGTCCTACTCAAGAATTCTACAAGGATACAATTAAACCAAGACGAGCAATTGGTAGGGGTAACTGTTGAACCATTGTAGTTGCTCCCGCAGTAAGTCTAAAGTGTGTTCAAAATCTGTGCAACCCATTTATATCCTTAAAGGCCGAATGACATACTCTACTTCAGTTTTTTTGGGTAAGAGCGTAGAGCATTAGTGTACGTGATTAGGTAAATATTAGTGGGAGTATATAAATGTCAACGTTTTACAACGCAAACCCATTACGTAGGTTCTGATCCCGAGTGCTGTCTTGTCACCGTTCTGAATTCGGATGATGCTGAAGTAACATAGTACGTGAGCATCCCGGTTACTCAGATTACGAAAGAAAAGTTATAACATTTTTAACATAGCAAACTGTTATGTTACAATTTTATTTTCACGAGAGCTGCGATTTTTCCAAGCCCATTCCGACCCTGACCAATCGGCTTGCCGAACGACGAATGAGATTGAGGAACACTTTCAAAAAGCTCATGTAACCCTCCGTGTCATCCTTGCTATAGCCACTCGTGATTTTGGTTAGCATTTCAGACACAATCAAAGCCGCTTTTTCCCCAAGCTTATGCTTGGCCTCTTTAGCGGTTTTCTTAATGTTGTCCTTGGCTTCGTTGTATACTTCCTTAGCGGATATTTTCATATTCTTAGCAGCATCTTTCACAGCTGCTTTGGTTCTGTTCCACAGGTGACGGAAAAAATACTCTTCACCCTGCAAAAAGCAAAACACGTAGCTACGTAAGCAAACCCAACCCAGCAAATGAATTACTGGTTACACTTAATACACAAGCGTATGTGTGAAGGAGTAGCACAATGTGTCATAGATACGGTTATTCACGTGTTCTCTAGGCACCATATATGCGCTAATCACTGCATTATTTTGCATAATTATTTCCAGCCACAGTTATAGGCGCAATTTTATCATAGCCGGGATCAGTAGTATGGCCAGCTCAGCAATTAAAGGCACTGTTCTTCTTCTTCTCATTGCACTGAAACCAGGAAGTTGGACAATCATGAGGGACGAAGGACAAACTACCACTTAGTTTGGAGGGCACAACAATTAGCAACTTCTCTTATTGTGCTCCTATTTTGTTGATGTTTGCACCACAGTTATGACTCTTTCTGAGACGAAGAAATCAATACGGCATTAGGGTGAGACAAACTGGCACGATCGTTTTTGACAAAATTACAATTTTCACGTAGTTGATAATGTAGAGGCTCATATACGTTTACATACATTGCTTTCCCCTGCTACTAACAGAAAGTGTGTGGAAAATATTGAAATAAACTCTCAACCCATGGTTTGCAAGCAGCAGAGCTCATAGCTAAATATGAATATTTTACAACAGATTCTGTTGACTATATGTGTTTTAGTGTATATGCTGTTACGACAATAGTTGAAAAAGGACTGGAAATTTATTCGGAAAAATTTGAAAGTGTTGGTTCGGCCGTGGCACCAGCCTTCGTGAAAGTGTGTATATATATACATATATATATATATATATATATATATATATATATATATATATATATATATATATTAATTTTTGTTTTGCGTCGATAGGTATTTTTTGGTCAAGTATGTCTGCGCGTGCCAGTGCTTCATCAATGATACGTGGGGGGTATTTCTGCTTTCGAAAAACAAATACGCTGTTTGTCAGAAATGGTGCTGAATCTGCTTGCTCGGAGCAAACGCGTTTGAAACAGATGACTTCGCTGTAAAGGATAATTGATTTAAAACTTTCAAAGTGACTGCCATAGAAATCAAAACATTTCGGTCAGTCAGAAGGTTTTTGGTAGAACTTTATGATTAAGTTTCTGTTTCTTCGACTAATAAAGATGTTCAAGAAGTATTTAGAGTTTCCGTTCAGTAGACGTGCGTGAAGGATATGAACTGGTGAACATTACTGAACTACGATATGAATGAAAGAAGGGGAGACTCATCAAATAAACAAAATATATTCAATGATTATTTCATTGTAGAGCGATTCTATTTGGCGACTGCTTAAGAATTACTCTTCAAGCTTCCCCTTAAATATGCTGCATAGTTTGGCCCAATCCTAGTTCATATGAAGGTGCCACTGACCTATACGTAGTGCACTTTATTGAATGCAAAATTGTTCAGCTGCAGAATCATTTGAAGTTGTGCCGCAATGATAGTGATGGCTACTAGCTTATCACCGGAAAACTTGTCATATGCTTCAAAGATTGCCCAGATTCCATCCGATTAAGGAATATTTGTGTAGAGGGACGATACTTCCAGCGTTACCTGAATGAAAACATTATG
This sequence comes from Rhipicephalus microplus, assembly GCF_043290135.1. Taxonomy (NCBI): domain Eukaryota; kingdom Metazoa; phylum Arthropoda; class Arachnida; order Ixodida; family Ixodidae; genus Rhipicephalus; species Rhipicephalus microplus. The sequence goes on from NC_134700.1 coordinate 128,558,027, forward strand.
TGCGGTAAATATGTAACTAACAACAAAAATTGGTTCGTGTTCCTCGAAAAAGACTGATATGTGGTGGGAATGTGATGAATTAACGAGTCCACGTAACAGGACAGGTATTCTTCCATTGTTCCGTTTGGAGACACTATGGAGCAGCCTGGGTTCTTCGGCTTATGAATTTTTGGCAGCATGGTGGCCAGCAAATGAAGTTAGCGGGACTAGAGTTATGGCTGCCTTATTACATAATTTACGGTCTCGTGAGATGCACATATTTTTTTTCTTTACACTCCTATACTTTTGAGCACTTGACACACACTTTGGCTACAAATGACGTGCCATGGTGGTCGTAGACTAGGACGTAGTATTCAACTATCGCTCGGCGAGGCCATCGCATCTAGTGGCGACCTTGAGAAGGTGCCACCAAAATTGATCGCTTGTCAGATATAGGCGACATTCGCAATAAATTTGTTGATAGCATACGATACTCCAGAGGCACGAAACTCTTTTCAAGCTGCTCTAGATAAGTTATTTTAAGAGGCAGCGTTGCGCGTTTTCTTTTCAAGCAAAAGTACGCAAATATTCTTGAGAACCTCAACAATTTGCTTATTTTATGTCCTTCAGCTCTAGTGTCCACTGGCTTCAAGGTTTCTTTAATGTGGTCTTTTACAAGACACATAAGATTTTTTATGTAGTTTTGTAATGGGTCAATAAACCCCCAATTATAGAACACATCACTCTTCTCGACTGCTCAAATCATCGCCACCAAAGCAATATTTAGTCCTTTGGACACATTCTTTGGAGCATCTTGCATATATAATAGATAGTTGAACATTATGCGTTCTGGTTTTATTGCCCACCTGAGCACTCAGCTGTTCATCCTTTTCCAAGGTATCTGCCACATCACGAAGAATTTCACCCAGATAAACGGCCTCACGAGCAGCGCTGCCAAACACCGTGTCAACGCTTGACCCATCCTTAGGAATAGCATAAGCATTCGCTGAAATTAAAAGGTGCAATGAGCGTTTAGTGTACATGTCAGATACATTTTAAGAAGCAGCTCTCTGGTAGGATTCACAAATAGACCGTTAGACTGAAATGAAAAACGCAATACATAGACGATTAGGCGCTCATCGATTCCACTGGCCCATTTATCTCGAGCACGGGAAAAGGCTTCAATTAGTGATGTTTATATTTAAAATATGAATACGTACGTGGTCACAGAAAGACGAATACGAACTAAAATGAATGTGGTCACAGCTTCCGCAAAATACGTCTGGCAAGGGTCGATAATAAAAGTAATGCATAAAATGGGCGGGAAGCAGTATATCCGAAACTATCGCCTCGTATCTTTAGCTGTGTTTGGTGTTTTCTGTAAAAGGCAAATTCTCGGGTTTTACTACCCATTATGAGGAACGAAGATGCGAGGTCGCACAACTTGGAGACGACGTTTACTCCGCGATGGCTTGCTCCAATCTACCTAACTTCGCCCTACTCCTTCCTTTGGTCTCTCACGCCTCCTCGCAAGCTCATTCTCCATTTCCCTATTTTCAACACGATATATTGTAGCTTATTATAGCGAAGGTTATAAACGCATGATTTTAACATGACAAGTTTTTTTTTCATATTAGCACAGGCTCAGGCGACATCTTTCTGCCTCTGAGCACTAAGTGGAACTCTCTACGTTCTTCTTAATGCCCTCAACAACACGAAGAATTTCGTGTGATTCTCAGATTATTCTTAATGATTCTCAGACTGAGAATCATTAGGAGTAGCTACTATAGGAAGTTTTATCAGCTACCTAGACCTCCCTTAGTGATTAGTACAGTACACGTAAGGTGCTGCAGAAATTACAATCAGTAAGCACAAAGGTAACAACAGCTATGTTTAAGACTTCATTAAGCGAATTGCAAAACAGGGGTTTTTGTTTTTTCTCTCGAACTAAGGACTTAATATTGTGCGGACCACCAATTACAATGTGGTTCGGAAGAGTACGTTTTAAGCAACGAAAGTTTTGAGAACCAGTAAACCGGGTCGCAGTGAACATGACTGGTGCTCCTAAAATTTCAAAATGCTTGCGCAAATTGGACCTATGAATGCGCGCCCCACATATATTGATCAACTTGAAATGCGGGAAGTGTGGGAATTACGTTGCACCCATGCGCAAATTCCTGTGTTAGTTGGCTCATTTAGTTAGCTACGACAATGAACTCCACCTCTATCGGTTTATGCAAAAGAGTGTTTAGCTCACCTGCTAGAATAGCGAAAGCCACAAGAAAAACAGCTGTGAATATCTGCCGCATGGTGACTGTGAAGAAAAAGAAATACTATGGTGGTTATTGACGCAGGGATAGCCCACTTTATGTGCAAATAAAGGCGCGAGGTCAATTTTTTTCATTCAAGTGGATCTTTTTTTTTCAAATTATTTTCTCGCAACTTTCTTTTTAATAAGAGCACAAATATAATAACAGGAATATAACTGCCACGTCGATGAACTTTTACATGACACAACTCTCCTGAACATATAGCAGCTATGCAATTATATGTCCCGCTTGTTATCTTCTTATTACCTGCTGTTTTGTTTGCTTATTTCTAAAACACAAAATAGGAAGTAATTTCCAAGGGCAGTTCCACAAAAAATACATTTTTTCTCACAGGAACAAGAAACCATTTGAACTTCTTAAAAAAACAAGCGATCTACTTGCGGAGAGTATTATAATATAATATGATTCACACTTGAGTTTAACAAGAAACGTTGCTTGAAAGCTGCACTGAAATTTCGCGTGCGCTGTGTCGGAGTGCACTTACCAATTGTATAGGACGATGAGGCCTTCGATGATTTTATCGAACACAACAGTGTGGGAGCTATGACAGCAGTACACCTTTTATGCTTGATGCAATGAGCTGACCGGCGTTTTACGTAAAAGGTAGATAACCTCTAGCCACAGGATCACTGATCGCTGAATAGCTTGCAGAATAATCTGCATACCTCTCTTATCTTCATATATGCATTAAGAATTGTTCTTGACGGAAACGTGCGTAGAAATATGTGATATACCTCAATATGCCTACGCAATGTCGTGAAATCTTCCTTGTGCTCATTTATTGAACCGATGAACTCAATAGTTCTAACTCTGTCAAACAATGTCGTGTTCATTGTTGCTTTTCTTGAATTGGCACAAGGCCACACATTTTTGGTAGTCATCATGTGTTGATGACATTTCATACATCGTCGTGCGGCTTTATTAAGTGGACTGAGTTTTCGCAACATGAAACTTGTACCACACTGACCTCTCATCTAAGGAAGGATGGAAAATAGGGGAGAAATAACGGCAGGAAAATTAACCAGCCTATAGGCAGCCGGTTTGCTAACCTCCTACCTAGTCATAGTCCAGTCTAGTCTTTCGCGGGGCGTGACATTGCTGTTACAGCCGCTTGTTCAAGTTTATGTCACGTAGGAATTTCAGCAGAGCTTTTGTCGCCTTCGGTTGCTATGTCTTCTCTTGGGCACTTGACAGAATAGCGTCCACAGACATTTGGCTATTGTCGATGTGCGCAAGGACGGACGGTATGTCTCGGTATGTCATAAAACGGACAGTCGCACAGGACGGGATGTAGCGTCTCTTCGCAATGACAGGCATCGCAGAGAGCGTTGTCGGCCATTCCTATGACAAATGAACAATATTTTGTAAATGCCACTCCTAGCCCTAAGCGATGAAGAAGGGTGGCTTCTCTTCGGTCGAGCCCAGTGGTAATGCGGAGAGCCATCAAAGAGGGCAGGTGGTGTTGACGATTCATCTCGTTGCTTGGTGGGCACCATAGTAAACACGTGATTTCACGCGCAAGCCGTCAAAGAATACTGGCTGCATCGGTTCGCAAAGGTGGTATGGCTTCTTCTCGGGTTCCTTCAAGAGCTGCCCGCGCGGCAGTATCGGCATGTTCGTTCGCTATGACGCCGCATTGACTTGGCAGCCACTGAAACGTCACATGATGCTCTTACTCGTATTAAGTGTGGAGAAGGCGTCGAATTTCGAAAAAAAGCTGTTCGTACGGCGCACGACGAAGTGCTGAGAGCAAATATTGTCGGGAAGCCCTTGAGTCACTGAAAATCAACCATTGTTGCGGTGGTTCCCGATTGAGCACATAAAGTGCAGCGCGCAAAGCAGCTGGTTCAGCTGCTGTAGATGCCATGGAGTGGTCAGTCTTGAAGGTGATGGTAACACCTCTTGCTGGGACAACTACTGCACCTGATGAACACTGGCAGTTCGTGGAGCCATCGGTATATATATGTACACTGTCTGAATATTTCTCATGCAAAAGAAGTTGTTTCAGCACGGGCGATGAAAGCTCAAATTTCCTTCGGATCCCTGGAACTCTAAAATGCACTGTGGGTCGAATAAGACACCAAGGAGGTATCGATGGTTTAGATGCAGGAGTGAAGCCCGAGGGAAGTTTCTTGTTGTACTTCACAATCATTTTAGCGAACAATGCTTGGCGCCTCTCTGAAGGCAACAGTGCAAGGTGATGATAGAGAGCACGAGTGAAGTGTCTGATGTGCGTTCTCAGGACTTCAACAACATAGTGAGTTTGTATCTGATAGTCACCAGTAATTGCAATTGTTGCCCCTGTTGACGTAAATCTGCGCAAACCAAGGCACACACTCAGTTCTTGGGCTTATACTGCCTGTAGAACACGAACATTGGTCTTGCAGGTATTGCTAAGCACGGGCAAGCTATATCTCATGAAACCGAAAAACAGGGTTCTGTAGAGTTCCATCATTGCGTCCACTGACACCCCTCACGTCTTTCCTGCCAGGAACTTGAACGATTGGGAAATGGCAGTCAGGCGCTTCTTCATATAGGCCACATGCGGACTCCTACAGAGGCCGCCATCAATAATGATGCCCAGAAATGGGTGGGTTCTGTCGTAAGAAATAGGTCGCTCACGGATTGAGATGACAAAAGGGGTCATCGCTTTGCGAGTGAAGGCCACCAGCGCGCATTTTTCTGCTGATCTGCCGAGACCTTGTTTTAACATGTAGTTGGCCATCATAGTTGCTGCTCTTTGAAGCCCGGAACGTATCTGAGAACGTGTGACTGCCGAAGTCCCGACACAGATGTCGTCTGCGTATATTAATATTTAATAGTACTTGGCAAGCATTCAGCAAGGCCAATTAGTGCAAGACTGAATAGCGTCGGGCTAACAAATCCGCCTTGAGGAACACCCCTGGCAATATAGGGTCGCGTAGTTGGGCCATCTTCTGTTAACACAAAGAATGATCTTGCAGCCAGCTAACTCGAAATCCACCGAAAGACTCGACCCCCTAGGCCAACCACCACGAGAGCACCCAAGATGGCTTCATGTAGTACATTATCATACGCGCATTTCACATGTAGAAACAAATATGTACATAGTCGCTTACGGGATCTTTTGTGGTGAACGTATGAAACTAGATCAACGACATTGTCAATGGAAGAGCGGTCTCGTTTAAAACCAGCCATGGAATTGGGATAAATCTTGTAGTATTCAAGATACCACTCCAGGCAGCCTAGTATTATTCGTTCTATTATGTTCCCTACGCAGCTTGCCAGTGCTATTGGGCAGTATGAGGCGAGTTTGAGTGCTGATTTGCCCTGCTTCAAGATGGATTAAAGGGGCTTACTTTCCAGTCGTCAGGAACATTGCCATACCGCCACGAGATGTTGTAAAGGTTCAAAAGTTCTCTCCTTGCACCTTCCCCTATGTTGCACAAGGCTCGGTACAAAACGCCATCTGGACCCGGAGAAGTTGAACGCCTGCAGAGAGCTAGTGCCGCCTCGAGCTCCTCCATTTTAAGAGGGAGGTCCATCTGGTAGTGACAGAAACGGGGGACATCACCTATCACTGGAGAACCTGGATGAGTGGCTTGGTTGGCGATCTGCGCACAGAAATCTTCGGCGACATCGATGTCTTGCCTCACTTGAAATAGCGCGAATGCTTTGAACGGAGAATGCTGTTCCGTAGGGTGACACAGACCTTGCACCGTTTTTCAAATGTGTGAGAGTGGCTTGCGAGGGTCTAGTGACTGGAAAAACGTTGTCCATCGTTCTACCGTTAATCTATCCATGCGACACCGAATCTTCTTTTGCATCCTCCTGGCAGCCCTAAGATCGTGAATTGATTTTGTACGCAGATACCGACGTTCTGCCCGGCGTCGCAGTGCTCGGAGTCGCTCCTACTCTATATCAAAGTCGTTTCGTGTGGAAGATATTGTCACCGTGCGAGTGGCGTTTTGCGTTGTGCTCTTAATTGTTTCCTCTAACCCAGATTGTAGGCCATCGCTGCAAGCATCTTCCATGTCAGATTTGAAAATGGTCCATTGTAATGCTTGAATGGTCGTCCATGGACCATAACTAGACAAGCCTTTGATGATAAGGTAGATTGAAATGTGATCACTTCCTCGTGTCTCAACATCTGGAAACCATTTGACGTATCTCACGAGGGAGTTGGAGACAAAAGCAATGTCGAGACAGCTGCCGTTTGTCACCCCTCGAAGAAAAGTGGGGCTACCGTCGTTCAGGAGAGTAAGGCCGTAGTTGTAGGCGATGTCTGATAACCTGCGTCCTCTGGTATTTGTCCGCGTACTTCCCTATGCGTGATGGCGTGCATTGAAATCCCCTATGATGACCGATGGTGCAGGACACACTTTCAAAATATCTGCTAATCGCCTGGAATCGAGATTATTCGATGGCAATATATAAACGCCTATGAGAGTAAACATGAGTTTGTTCTTTTTCACAGTGATGCAGACATACTGATTGTCATCGCGAGGCGCAATTGGTTGCACAACATACCTCAGTTCACGACAACACAAAGACGATGATTTTGCTGCACACGCACCGTTTGTTGAAGACATGATAGCTTCGTACCCCGAAAATCTAATTGGTTTCGACAAATTGGGTTCACGATTGAGGGTGAGTGGAAACACGTTGGTAAACACGCACTGATGAAAATCTGAAAGGCGTGATTTTAAGCCTCTGGCGTTCCAGTGGATCATGAATACAGCCTTCAATTCTTTGCGAAATAGTGAGGTGTGAGTAGTCATCTCCCTAGTTGAGAGATTCAAGCACCAGGTTTAGGGCGTCCAATACTCTAAGTGCGCTTCGAGCAGATGCTGTCTTCAAGTCGACTAATATCACTCCGATGGCTTCTATGAGGGAACGCAGCACCGAGATAACTTGACGATCTGTTTTAGGCAAATTTTTCATGGCTGGAGACGGCTCTGGTGTGGCTACAACCTGCTGAGGTTCTTTGGCAGAAGAGCAGGTCGGGAGCGTGGGCTACTCCTCCAGAGAAGAAGGCTTCTCCGCTTATTTCGTAGAAGTAATGAGTCTTTTAGCGGCGCTACTGCGTGGAACCGCTAAAGAGTGGGAACTAGCATTTCGGGAATGTGCCTTCTTTGAAGACTTTCGAAGATGCTGACGTCAACGCCGACGTCGGACTACTTCGGCTGCCTCCCTGTGTGTCAAGTTGCCTCGGGCCATATGTCTGAGAACCGCGTGCTCCTTTTGGATTCGAGGACAGCCTTTCGACGAGGCAGCATGAGGACCGCTGCAGTTGGTGCCTTTCAGAGTAGTCGCCCGACAGGTGTCTTCGACATGAGGTTCAGTGCAACAGGGACACAGTTGTGAGTTGGGACATACGCCCTTGACGTGTCCTAGCCTGAAGCACTGATGACATTGAAGTGGCTTTCGGATGAATGATCGAACCGGATGTCGGAAATGTCCAACTTTAACGTGGGACGGTATGCAATCTCCCTTGAAAAACACTTGTACGCAGCGTGTATTTCCAAGGAACCGCACTTGCGTAATGACAGTTCCCTCGTTTGCAGGCTTGATGAAGGTAGGCAAATCAACATTAGGAAAGACAATGTCGATGTCATAAATTACACCGGCAAGTAATTTATTATATATGGGGATAAAGGGGCGCATTCTAATGCCGCCTAGCTCAGTCATTTGCTGCAACTGTCCTAGCGCACTCACATCGTGCACGTCTATGGCGAGAATATCCTTCCTTGGGTTTACTCTTACGTCCTTAATTTGATCTGGCACCGAACATTCCATAGCAACGAAAAGGGCTTGCCTGTTCAGCAGTCGTTAGTTGCTTGAAGGATCTTCCAGCATGAAGATGACGTGCGGCCAGCGCGCAGGCCTTGGCTGTACAGTCGCTGTACTTGCAGGAGCTAATGCTGATGTATTGGCAGCCCTTCTCTTCACCCTCTTACCCCGGACAGGTATAAAGCTGTCATCGGATGTGTCGTCTTCCGACATAGAATAGAGATCGGTGTCTTCAGTGTCACTGGGGGAGGCAGCTTGCTTCCTTGCGGTTGACAGATGTGAGAACCTCTTTCCAGGCGGGCCTCTGACATGCTCCGTGGCAATCACTTCTCATCTAAAGCGTCCAAAATGGACAATAGACGATGAGAGGAGAGAGATAAAAAGATTTATTGAATAAGACTTGTGGGTGAAGGGGAGAGGGTTCCTTATTCCAGCAACCCTCTGGCTTGCATGGCCCGCCGGGCTCGAGTGACGAGTTGACGCGGCTCGACGAGGTCCGGCTGGAAGATCGCAGCCTCCCACGCTTCACTGAGGAGGTATTGGTCTGCATCTGGTGCTGCTGCTTGTAGTCTTGGGACGCTTACATTGCACTGCCACATTGCAGTGTCTGCCACATTGCAGTGAGGAAAGATGTAGCTGTGCAACGTTGGCCTCATATGGTGCAATAGTACGCCGTGGGTGAACGTGTTGCTTTGAAGACGCCTGTAGTCAATGCCTCCGTCTTTTGTGAGTTTTGGATGTGGCGTAGCGCATCCTGCATTTGAGCCGATAATGTTGGAGCAATGCATATGTTAGTGGTGCGGGTTCTCTGCCCTCTGATTCTCATGTTGAGTGGGAGGTGCCTCGGATCTCGTACGGGAATATCCGGTTGACGCATTCGCGGGCTGCGGTGTGTGCCGCTTCATTTCCCTCGAGACCTTCATGACCCGGAAACCATACGATTCAAGTGTAAGAAGGAGAGTTGTCCATGTGCTTTAGTAGCCTAATCGCCACCGTAGAGACCCTGCCTTTCACGTTGTTCCATGCCACTGTTTGTGAGTTGGTAAAGACCACGATGTTATCCTCACTCGTATGGGGGCGAGTGCTATAGTAGCCTCTTTAGCTGTTCGCGCACGTTGGCGAGGATAGTCGCCGATGCCAGTACCGCGCCCTTGTAATCTGTGATGGCGTTACGATGTGATGACGCGAAAGCGTTATGTCCCAGTTATTTGGCTGCGTCCACGTACCTCGCCTGCGGGCCATTGCCATGGTTTTTCCGGATCATGTTAACCCTGGTGAGCCGCCTTGCTCGGTGATGTTGAGGATGCATGTTCCGAGGAATCTGCTGAATTTCAAGGTGTTCTCGGAGCTGTGACGGTATTTTGCTTTTGCGTTCTTCGTTGGGTTTTAGAGTGGTCTCGTACATGTGCGTCGAGGGATGGCTTGCTCTGAGAGTGACAGCTTAAGTGTCTCGACCTGGTTGATAAGGTGTGCTTCGGTGAGTTCTTCTCACGTATTGTGAACTCCCAAGCGAAGCAGTCGGTCAGTGGAGGCGGCTGGCGGCAGTCCTAGGGCAAGCTTTGTAGTCTTTCGTATCAGCAGATTAAGTTTTTGTTTCTTCGCTGTCTTCAAGTTTAGGTAGGGAGTTCCGTACGTTATGTGGCTGTAAAGGAGAGTTTGTACCATTTTAGGGTGTCATGCTCTTTTAAGCCACAGCGGCGGTTAGCCAACCTTCGGATTAGGTGAGTGAGCTGTGTCACAGTGTTCTGCAGCCGGGGTAGGGCAGTGGAGCCAGACCCATCTTTATGTATAAGTAGTCCAAGGACTCGAAGCGTGTCAACTTGTGGTATTTAGACTCCCTGTAGAAAGACTTGTGGGTCAGGAGCGTCGTGGCTTAGTGGTCTACCCTGGGTGCGTGCCGCAAGTACTAACAGTTCCGACTTTTCCGGAGCACATAGGAGGCCGCAGGTCTTGAGAAACTCTTCAGTGATGTTAACCGCCTCTTGAAGTCAGTCCTCCTGTTCACCCGAGCCTGCACCTCTTGTCCGCATAGTTATATATTCCGCGTATAACGCGTGATATATCCCAGGGACAGCGTCCAAGAGACGTTGGAGCTTAAGGAGGGCCAAGTTGAAAAGCAGTGGTGATATCACTGAGCTTTGTGGCGTGCCTTTGTTAGGGAGTTGCAAAAGCTCGCCCCGGATATGGGTAATCCCTACAGTGGCTGTGCGGTTAGTGAGAAAAGCTAGGGTGTAGGCGTTTGTTATGGCTCCGCAGCCGACATCTTCCAGGCTACGCAGAATGGCTTCGTGGCTGACATTGTCAAATGCGCCCTTTACGTCCAGAGCTAGAACAGATGACTTACTGTGCTTGCTCAAGCGGAGAAGAATATCTTCCTTTATCTGCAAGACAACGTCTTGTGTGCTGAGCATTTGGCGGAAGCCGAACATGGTGTTCGGGTAGTGACCATTGTCTTCAAGGTTTATGGTGAGCTGCTCGTTTACCATGTGCTCAAAGAGTTTCTGAGGACAAGATGTAAGGGAAATGGAACGAAGATTCGCAATCAAGATTGGCTTGTTTGGCTTGGCTACCATGGTCACTTTCGAGTGCTTCCAGGCCTGTGGTAGTTAGCCCTTCCTCCAGCAGTCGGTATAGTTCCGAAGGAGCGCCGTCAACGCCCGAGGCGGTAGCCGTCGTAGGTGCCTATTGTTCACTCTGTGTTTTCCTGGGCTCGTGTTGCGTGTAAGCTTAGCGAGGGGCGCGAGTAGCTCTGCCTGCGTTAAAAGCTGGTCTACTGCTTCGTTCGGTGCTCCTCGGTACTCCCTGGGTGTCGATGTGTTGATGGAGGTACCTGGCTGGTTAACAGAGCCACGCAGCTTTGCTTGAAGGTCTTGGAGTAACTGGTGCTCTGTGCTCTTGTGCTCTTGTGCATAAGCCGCTGAATTGTATTTCTTTGATTAGTTTTGGTGTGGGTGTCATCGATCAGGGCTCGAAGAATGCGGAAAGTCTTCTTTGTGCTCAATGTTCCTTGAAGTTTGTCGCAGAAGTGCCACCAGTTCTGGCGTGCAAGGTTTTCGGCGTACTCCTGTACCTGCGATGCGGCGCTTCAGCGTGCGGTTGAGCTTTTGCCGTTGACATCATTTAATAAGCGATCTTCGAGCTTCCCATAGGTGAAGGAGATGATTATCGACTGCTGAGTTGTCTTCGTTCAAGTTTATCGGTTTGGTATATTCGTCAGCAACACTTACAACACTGTTTAACCAGGCTTCAATGTCTTCGATAGTCGAGTCATCATCAAGGTCATTCCTGTAGGTGGTCCAGTCTGTGAACCGAGCTTTTCCTGTTTTGAGCGAGTGGTGAGCCTGTTCAACCTCTATTTGAATGATGTGATGCTCGCTCCCTTGAGTGTACGGTAGCCTTGTTCACGTTGCGTTGTGCACGTCTCTAGTGAACGTGAAATTAGGATTAGTATCCCTCGACACGCTGTTCCTACTCGGGTTGGATGGAGCAAGTCATTCCACAGCGTCAGACCGTGTTGCTGTACAGCGTCGTTAACACGCGCCCCCTTTTTGCTGGTGTTGTGATATCCCCAGGCCGCATGTGAAGCATTGAACTCCCCAACTAAGACGAGTCGGTTGCCGTTAACCATTAGACGGAGCTCGTGGACGAAGTGGTCGTATTGGTGTACGACCACTTCTCCCACGGAGGGCTGTAAAGGTTGACCAGGCATAAGCTCTGTTGAGTCTTCCGAATGGAGATTATCTCCACGATGGTGTGTTCGATGCCAAAGTCTTCAACTTCATGAGCCTGTGTAGTTAGAGTCTTTTTTACTATAATTGCAGTGCTGAGTGAGCATGTGAAAGCGCTGTAGCAAGAGAGCTTGACTTTGTCTGTGTGGGTTTCCTGCAATGTGATCATATCTGGATTATTTCTTCTAACATACTCTTGCAAGTTTGCAGAACAAGGTCTGTAGGACCTGCAATTCCCGTGCCATATTCGGAGAGTGCGGAGTGGCTAAGACTGTCTACTTGTGGGAGCTGCCATTCTGGCAGTTGATTTTCGCCTGGTGCCGGTCGTTTGGTGCAGTATCATCCCAAGTCTTTTGCTCTTTCCGCTTGGTTCCTGATTGCTCCACCATCTGCTCATGGGTTACGAAGTTTTTGTATGCATAAGTTATGAAGTTGTGCTGTTGGGCCATGAAGCCATCAAGCTTGGCGTCGAGCGCGCTTACAGTAAATGTCAGGGGGTATATGAAGTTGTGCTGTTGGGCCATGAAGCCATCAAGCTTGGCATCGAGCGCGCTTACAGTACATGTCAGGGGGTATACCTTTTCCATAATTTTAGTAACCACTTTCTCTATGGTTATGTCTATGGATGCGAGGAGTTTCGCAGTGAGGGCTTCCTCGAAAGCTTCAAGGCGTCGTTCGATGAGGTCGAGCATCTTCGCTTCATGTGCTTGCAGCCTTTCTTCTACCCGCTTCATTATTCTGGCTGCCGTCTGTTTTAGTATGCTATCGTTAAGTTCTAGCGTGCTACACTCGGCTGCTGGGCGTTGTTGTATCTTCTGTTGTAGATCTTGGACTTTATTTTCTGGAGCCCTAATGGTCGCTGTCTGAGCAGGCGAGATAGTCGAGCACTTGTGGTATTTAGAGAACTGGGCCCGTCACTACCAGTCACCGCGGCGGCGTAACTGATTCCCCTAATGAAGCGAGACCGTGATGGCGTGCGGGATTCAGCGCGACCTGTTTTCTTAGAGCGAGAGCGACTTCAGTCAGATTTTTGATGAAAAGAGGAGGCCCGTGAAATTTCTGGTGTGATAACCAACCCGGGTAAATCATCGGTGTGAGCACTCCAGCGATTCTCACGGGCGCGGTCGTTATCGATCTGCGGGCGTCATAGTTGATAAGGAGGGGGGCTGCTGCGTAGCTTCTTCTTGCATTCCTTTCCAGCAGTCTCAAGGCCTTCTCCGCAGATCTTGCACATCGGTTGGCAGTCGTGTGGTTCTGTGTCCTTGTCGTGGCTGCATCTGTAGCATAAGTTCGCTGTCGTCTGAGGGTAGATGTTAGATGTTGTGTCGGTGACCTATGGCGCCACAGGTTCAGCAATATTGGATGAACAGTTTTTTAAACCTAATTACTGGTCTGCGCTTTAAGGGGAGGCTTAACTGTCCTCCCCTCAGATGGTTAGTATATGTTTCAGGAAAAATAGCCACATGAAGTTAGTTTTGCCCAGATTCGCAACATATGCTTCCCATCAAGGTATGTTAGAGAGGAGCGATTGGCGTTGGACTTATTGGCTCCGGGGGAATCTCATTATGTGCCGCATAGAGTCCGTATTAAGAGAAAAAATAAATAAAAGGAAGACACAGAAAGCCTAACGTAGAAGAAAAGGGGTTGGGAAATAAGGGTCGGAAAGAAGATAGAGATACAGAAATATCAAATAAATTATAAAAAAACCACATGCACACACATGTAGGGCCTTCCGATCACAGTCGTTTGGAGAGGCCGGTTGAACGGAAGAAGTGCACGAGCGCCTTCAAAGCCTTCTTTTGCGAGATAAAGTCCTGTCGGCAGCACAGAATTCTTTCTTTCGAAAGAGTCTGGTTGCCCAGTTAGTCTAGTGCATTGCAGAGTGACTGTCTCTGCGAGAAGTATTGCGGGTAATCACACAGAATGTGCCAAGTTGTTTCGTCACTGCTTCAATGGTCTCACGCAGCCGTGTCGGCCATTCCTATGCCGTACCCGTACGCATTGGTAAATGCGACACCCAACTATAATCTGCACAGCATAGTAGCGTTACAGTGGCTAGGATAGGAAAGTGTGATGAGTGGCAAGCGGCGCCTATAGAGCGCACTGAAGCCTCCGAGGAGGAGCCACGTGGGGGTGTGCGCAGTCGTTTATAAGTTGTTTGCACGTTTCCGACAGTTTCGTCGGGAGTATTCGTCCTCGTTTTTTTAATTGCGGTAGCACTCTCACAACAATCCTTCTGTATGCACTCTCATGGCGCGAAAACAATGTCATTGCTTTGTCTCGGGATTCACTACTGGCTACAAGTCAGCTAAAAAGAAGCATGCGTTCCAAAGGACGAAGCTGTCTTAGCGCAGTGGCGGATAGCGATCCCGTGCGCTGACAAGCTGCTTCAAGAAAGGTCGGCCCTGTGCAAGCTGCATTTCGGTGAGAGGTACATCTCCAGGCACTTCGAGCACACTGTGAATAGTGAAATCGTCCGCATTGAAACTGATAGGCCCATAGGCGTGCTTGCCGTTGGGGGGGGGGGGGGGCGAAGGTTCATTGCAAGGCGCCTCCTCCCGTAACATTCGCACGCTTGGACACTCCGTAACGTTCGTAGGCTTGTTTTTCTTGCATTGGTTGAATTCGGTAAGTCTGTATGAAACTGTATACTTTGCTACTCGAGGTAGGTAGGTGTAATGCTGAACTGACGGACACAAGATCTCGTTTGTGAGTTGCGTTCACCAGAACTGCGTTTGTTTTGTCTCCTGCAGTCGATATCTTCTTTCTAGCATTCGTAAGCACTTTTGTGGCCTTTAAAGTGTACATCGCAAAAGGGACATTCGACATAACCTTTTTGCGAGCTACAATTTCTGTGATGTGGGATATCAGTTTTACAGCTAGTACTATGAAGTGCTTTTACTCAGTCATCTGTGCACCACCATGTGTACACCACTGCTATTCGTATTCTGATTGAGGCTGCAGCAAGTTTTATGAAGTAAAGTCCCTCTATCTACGAAAAGTAGCGAAAGGTCTTGATCCAGCCGCCTCGCCGCGCGATTGGCCGGTTGGCGACACGTGACCTTTTCTCCTTCGCGCCCCGCCCTAAGGGTCCAGCAGTCGTTCACTGTGCATGCGGATCGCGTGGTTGTTTGCGTTTCCGAGCGTCGAATTTGACGTTTCGGTAAGTAAAAAACATTTCTTGCGCCTTTGATGCATTGTTTTTGCAACGTAGAAGTGCTTATTTACCTTTCCCTTGAGTGGACGCGGGAATTACGTGTTTTTTATTCAACGTTTGCAGCATGACACGCTAGCATGCCGGGCTGCTGTGCCTACGTACGGTTGCCGCAACCGTACGACGGATGGAAAGAAGTTCTTTTCTATTCCTCGTGGTAATGATAACATCAGCAGACGGAAGATATGGCTCCACAGAATCGGGCGCAAGGATTTCGTGCCCACTGAAAATACCCGGCTCTGCGAGGTAAGTGATTTCGTGGTTTTTTTAAAATGTAAACACTCTCGTAGATTTCAGCCAGCCATGTGCCTCGCTGGCGTGCCTCTGTTCGTGTATATACTTTTTCATGGGCATTATCTCAACAACGCTCTTGTTGTTTTGGCGTTCTTGATACGGCTGATTTGCGCATTATAGTTATTTACGTTTCACAACCCGTATTTCTCACAGTGCTTAGCTCAAGACCCCATTACAATTGAGTTTGTTTATGTCATCATAATGCGAGCTTTTTCAAGGATAAACGACTAATGTGTTGGCTGAGCACTGAATAGGAAAGCCTAGAGCAATGCAGAGTGCCCCTTGCCATTTACTTGCTTTGACCCTTCTGCTTGAAACAGCCTTTCGTTTGTGCATTACGCATCAGGGCGTGTCACATAAAGTTATTTTTCAGGTGTGGGCATCCTTTTATAATGTTGAGATGCGACAGCATGTATAAGTGAACTTATTGCAGTTTTCCTGTTCATGCAAGGTTTCCCAGATCACGTGAGCATAGATGTAAATGTGTCAATGTGCCTGAGGATGCTTTTATTCTGTCCATTCAAGGTATTCATGGTGCTATTACCATGTGCCCGAACCACACAGAGGCGGCTGTTATTCTCAGATCTTTTTCGGGTGGCTTTAAAACTTGAAACTTACAATAAAAGATCCGTTCTTGGTATTTCTTATTTATTTTGTTTTGTCACGCCTTGCTGTGTTTTGCAGCCGGGCTCTGCGCGAGGTCAATTCAGGCTTGTCTGTCTAAGCACTTTGCATATTTTTTTACAGGACCACTTTGATGTTGAAGAATTTTAGCCATTAATCCTACAAAGCTCCGGCCAGAGGAAACTGAAGCTCTATGCCACGCCGAGCATCTTTACTCATCGGCCGAAACAAAAAGAGTGGAAGCCGCCCTGCAAGCGAATGAGGGATTTTTGAACTATAAAACAAGCACTTTCAGTTGACCCAAATATCGTCTCTACTTCAATGTAAGCTGAATTTCAGATCGTGCAAACGACCGTAAAAAAGCGCCGTATGACTACCGCTGTGAAACACCGTTCAATAAAATGAGATGCTTCGAAAGTACGAACGTTTTATTGCAAAGCTTCACGCGCCCCGGGATCGTTAGTCGTTGTCCCTATTGCTTGAAGTTTCCTGGGCAGCTTACGTCACAAAGGGCAATAATTAACCGGTTCAAACGCGCACTGAGAGCGGTTTCAGCCGTCCGCAAAATGCACGCGAGCGAGCGGAGCGTCGTCTGCTAGCGCTGCTCCTTGGACCCCTCCAGAGGGCACGCGTGTAGTTGTCGCTACCTTTATATATATAGGGACCTTATTACGAAGGAGGGCTAAGCGACAAACGGACGCAGATCAAGACGAGCACACGACACATATTTTAGATGCGGAAGCATCTTATACTCGCGCCTTGTAGTGCGCCGTCCGCGCCGTCCGCGCCGTCCGCACCGCTTCTCGAACATTCGACAGCTGACGCGCGCGCATGCGCTGTCGCGCCGTCGCCCACCATCTGCGCCGCGCGCGCTTCTCCTTCGAGAACATTCGACAGCTGACAGCGCATGCGCCGTCGCGCCGTCGCCATCTGTGCCGCACGCGCGCTTCTCCTTCGAGAACATTCAACAGCTGACAGTGCAAGCGCCGTCGCGCTGTATATATACTCAAGGTCGGTGCTCGCTCGCTCAGTTGCCGCTCGTCGGTTGGTTTGTACGGCGCGTCGACGTCCAAGGTCGCGGTGAAATGTATTCCAACGAATCCACAAACACAATGATCGACGTCCCTTCGACCAGCGCCGTCCTTTCGCATACGTGTGTACGTGTTCACTCATTTAACACCCCCTCCTACAACCACGTTAACCAATTTAGCCATCGACCCAAGTAAGTCGCAATTTAACACCCCATTTCACAACCACGTTAACCAATTTAGCCATCGACCCAAGTAAGTCGCACTTTAACACCCCGTTAACCAATTATATGCTCCGCGTCCTCCTCAGTGTTCCCCCGAGGGAAGCTGCGGGCAATTTTTTTTTTAAACTCAGGTTTATTATGAAAGCAAGCAAACAAAACATACAATCTAAAGGTGAAATTTCCATGCTGCAGCTTGAACAAAAGAAGCTGCCCTAAAGAGGACAAACGCCCACAGTAACACCTTTGGGAGGCACGTGTTCAGTTCCCTAAACGATAGCCCGGCAATCATGCTAACGCTGTTGCACTGTAAATGATAACTGACTGGTGGCAATGGCCTGTTCGCCATCGGTGTTTCATTGATAACCACCGCAAATACCCGGCATGCGTTTCGCGCGTTCTTCTATAGACATTTTTATCAATGGCACTATCACGGGCTGCACACTGCCTTCATGTCATGCCCGCTGTAGAGCGAGTTCGGAGCAAACTCGTCTTCTACAGAACTTGAGTCACCCTGCATATCACCCCAGAAGTGCCAACATCCTCGAGAGCTTACTGGCTACAAATCTGGACAAATATCTTTACCAGAGGGATTTACATGATTTTTGCTGCACGTCTTCGTTTAAGGGGATGATAATTTTTCTCTCATCAGAAAACGAACAATTTACTAATCATTTTGGCTGTTTGAACTGGTTATCTGACCAATACCCACAAGTAGGCATATAACTATTAACCTGCAGCTTGAAGCAGAAAGAACTGCATGCCCAGCGTGTTGACAGGTTTGCTGCCCCTTCGCCCACAAATTGTGTTGCCTCTTGCAGAAATTTAATGCCGAGCTATTAAACGCGAAGCATTTTGTAGCGAACTCCGGTGACTTCGCTTATCTATTTATCTATCTATCTATCTATCTATCTATCTATCTATCTATCTATCTATCTATCTATCTATCTATCTATCTATCTATCTGTCTAGCCACCTACATCTGAGTGCTCTTCACCCCCTTGAGGTGACCCGAAATTAATATGGGTGGCTAAGATCGCTTGAATAAAATGCCTCGCTGTTCATAACATGAATATTTAACAACCGTCTCGCATACATCGTTAAAGCCTTCCAGTCAGAGATGTGGCACATACCCACGGGTGGGTATGCGCCACATGCGGGCGAGTATGTGCGTCAGGGAATCGCCACTCAATGTCCAGCAAGAACAGACATGGGTAATATTATCACGGGAGCGCAAAATAAAGCTCGCACCGGCAACGTTGACCCGACGAATGCAAACAACAAATTGTGAGAATCCCGGCAAAATCGATGTAAAACAATCAACGCAGCAATCAAGTATTGCATTACAGAGAAGCACCAGGTCTTGTAATTACTTCTGAAGTAGACCTCAATGTTAGTGACTCTAGTGTTAGCCTGCTCCTAAGATATAGCCATAACGTTGCGGGCGGATGTCAATTAGAGTGAGGTGTCATCCGCTAAAGTTGATTTCCGTAGCTGTGTCCAATGCTATCGCCTTCGTGAGCAAAAGCTCTACATTCATTCTGGTGTTGGTGCTACAAACAACTAGCTTTATGAAACGTGTTTAAGAGTTCGAAATATATATGTGCATACAACATTTGTACGTTTCTTCAGTGTCATTTTCTAGAGCTTCGCTAAATAAAAGCATTCACCACAGTCGCCTTCTCTCCGCATGAGTCCCACAGCATCGATTAATATTGTACATGGAATCGGCCAAATTGCCGTTCAAATCATCGGTGCAATTTTCCCACTACCACTGTGCATTCAAGAAAAAATTTTGAATTGTTGTAGGCAAATTGAATATGCGTTGACTTTTATAATGTGCTCACTTTTTAATGTTTACGATGCTCCACGCCCTCGGTTACACGTCACCATTAATGTCTATGCCTCACCATTTCATCGCGACAATTCTCTGTCGGCTGCATGCTGTTATATGAAGCATCAGAATTTTAAGCAAATTTCTATAATGTTTCCTAAATGTAGTTAACAGTGTGATTTTGTTTCTAATATTTATAATGTTCTGTTCAATATTTTTCATCAATATTATGAGAATGGCTGAGCGAAGAAAGGTAGCAAGCAGTTTCACTAGCTCCAGACCCCCCCTCCTCCATTAAACTAAACTTTCATGCATTTAAATAACATTGGCCTTGAATCTGCATGTTACACTACAAATTATGTCGAAAGATGGTAGTCTTGCGTCTGAAGAGAGTGAACAAAGCGTTTATTTGATGTTATGCGCAATAAAATGGGTGAATGGTATTCTGGAGGCGCTGCGTTAGTGCCTCGAGCGTGTAACGGAGGCGAACGAGCACATCGAGGAACGTTATACACGAGCGCCATCTGGCAGTTCGAAAACGAAAGAAGGCATGCGCGCCCGCGGAGAAAGATGCGCGCCTGTCCTGGAGGTGATAAGATGAAGAGCGCAAAGCGACGGGCAGGTGCCACCATCGTGTAGTCTTAGCAAAGCATTGGAAGCACTTACCTGTTTGGGCATCACGTTGCACTGTCATCGTAGCGTGATAAACCCTATGGTCCTTAGAATTACTTGTGTGTGCCTTCTCTAGTATAAAAGCACACATACAAAACATCGACGTGTTGTTATGGTGCCTCAGATATGCGCAATAATTGATTTTTAATTGCCAATCGCACAAGTATGAATGCTGAATCTTGAGCAATAATGGTGGGCGCTGCGGATGGGGTTCGCCGTTTGGCGCCCTTTGAGGTATCGGTAAGGGCGGACAAACAGAAAAATGAATAGACAGACAGACAGATTAAAATTTTCTGTCGAAGGTCCCCAAGAAAGACTATCGTCTTTAAAGATTGCTGCACAAAAAGGAGAATCGAGGAAAGATGTGTACAGGAACAGGATCGCGAACAGTATAAGTAAATAGGTCAAATATATACATAGGGAGAAAAAACACTTATTGAATTATTTTGTGAGTGAAGGTAGGATGATCCCTTATTCCAGGAACCATCTGGCCTAGACTGGCCGCCGGGCTTGAGCGACGAGTGAAAAAAAAGAAATTAATGTCAGTAACAAACAAAAGTATAGGTAAATACAATGCATGTTCATTATAGAGTAATCTTACGCCTCAACAAATTGCAGTGAAAAAGTAACACTAAGAACTAAAAAACGCTGCGTAGATATTTACCAGATGAATAAAGAAGGCAACATGTACCAAATTTTCGGAGAAGCATATGCTTAAATGCTAGTTCATAATGTATCAAAAGATGCATCGAAGCATCTGTGGACGCTCGTTGCTAATAATATAATACAAGAACAGTGTAGAAACACCTATGAAAAAGGTGCGCAGTGGTTTTAATGACCTTTTTGAGTAATGTTTGTGTGACTACGCACGTTTACAAGTCTTAATGGTCCCATTTTATTTCTTATGTTCCGTAATTGGGTTCGGCATAATGGCGCTTTTAAAGTTTTTGACCGGCGAACTTGAGATGTCTGCATCTTCTTTTCTAGGTAGGCTAATGGAGCTAGAAAATAGCCGTTAATTTTTCATTCACCTCCAACGTCGTTGAATCGTACTCTTGCTTCCTACTGAAGTGTAATGTATCATGCACCAATGATTCTGCAATTTGGTCAAGAACAAAAATAAAGGCTGGGCTGGAGGGCACAACAACCTAGCCCACGGATCCATTGTTATGTGGTGACGTCCCACTTACGTCTCCCTCCTCTGCCGATTCAAGATACTTCGTTATCATTGCTCGTGGGAAAGAAGTTATCCGAAGCTAAATCAAGACGTCAAAACACTCTCCTCCGTCAGCATTGTGGCAAGAATACGCGCTGGTAATCGTTTTGTAATCGTGTAAATGCTATTTCACTTCTTCCGCTAACACTTGATGAAGCGTAGAAGTAAAAAAAAAAAACACTACTTATCCCATGAACATGCTTCTCTTAATTCACATGTGCTAAAGATGACATTACTTACTTCACCTTGTGCGAGAAATAGAGACGTAAATGGTGTACTAGAATATGTAATCAAACATAAGTTACTGCGCCTGAGTTAGCAAGTAACGCGTCACGTGAACACCTGAAAAGATGTCACTGACTGAAATTGAGTAATCCAGTGTTTCAATCTCAAATCTGTTCGCGGTAGACTTCATACGTTCAGTTTAGGCTCTTTGTTATGCTGAACTTGCAGCTGTATTTTTAGCGCTGTTGTTCCTACATGATGAATACCACAAACTAGACCACGTTGTTTTCTTAGCACTGTTACGCAAACCATATATGAAGAGTAACTGCAGAAATGGCTGCTCGTCCCAGGAATTCGGCTTGTGCTCTGCATTATTGAAACAGTTATGATAAACTCGAACTTTTTAGGGCAGAATCTTTAACATGTTCGTTAAAAAATTAAAACTAAAGTCCAACAGCATCAGTATCAGCATGAAGGGATGCAACCAATTATCACGTGATTACAACACGTCGAACATTTATTGATCACTGCAAAGTGCCAGTCTTCAGGACGTCGTCCTTAGGGCGTCTTTAAAGGGACATCACACGTTTACACCATTTTGTCTGCATTTCCGATGGAGGCGGAAATGTTGTAAGCCCGTGTGCTCAGATTTGGGTGCACGTTAAAGAACCCCAGGTGGTCTAAATTTCCGGAGCCCTCCACTACGGCGTCTCTCATAATCATATAGTGGTTTTGGGACGCTAAACCCCACATATCAATCAGTTACACCATTTTGTGACATCGCTTAGACAAAGGTGCAGTGATCCGCAAGGTACTGACAAAGTTTTCTGCAAGAAACATTCGCAGAGGGAGCAGTGCAGTTAACTTCGAAAAGGCAGAAAAAGGAAATGAAGCAGATGGTTTTTCCCTTAGATTTGTTCTAGAGTAATGCATAAAGATCGGTGTGACTTCTGATGTACTCAGTAGTTTTCATTCTGGTTTTATATCTTATATATATATATATATATATATATATATAACGCTTCTGCTTTTTCCTCCTAGCAATTTTATTGAATTTTTGCTTTTTCCGAGAGACGTGCTCTCTGTCCCAGGGCGACGGACGCGGAGTTTGCCACCGGCCCGCCCAGGTAGAGGTCTGCCATGGTGAGCTGCTCGTCAAATAAGCACGCCTTTCACAGAACTACTGATGGTCACTGCCAAATGGCTATGGATGCAGATCCTTCTGCAACGCTGACATACCAGAGGTCAACTTACACAAGCATATCACGGAAACGAAGCACCTGTTCGAGTGCCAGCGAGGACACCAAACTGTAATCGGCCTCTTGCGACGACTCGCTGGATGACAGCTTCGAGACCGTAAGAAGCAGGAAGGCCAAACAAAGAAACGTCAAGACATCTTCATCAGTGCGGAGGTTACTGGACAGTCAAAAGAAGAACACTAGCCGCACACCATCTTGTTCCTGCCCGAGGACCTCTCCATCCGCCTTTGAGCAGTAAACAGGCAAGCTCGCTCTGTGTAATTTGGGGGGGTTGCGTCAAACGAAATTAAAGATATTCGTTTGAACCCACGCAGTATTGTTCTTGCTGAAGACACGATCCCGGCCAGTGCCTTAGACATAAGCTACGCAGATTATTGGAGTTCGCAGACATCAAACTCTCACCAATAATTGCAATGGACAGTACCTGGAGGGCGTTCCTTGGAGGCAGCTTCATGTGAACCATCACAGTTCCCCACTTCAGACTTGTTGCCTGAAAAGGGTCTGCAGTGTGTGACTCTGCGCATCATGGGCATACTGTGGTATTCGTGCATACACTCTTGATATTTCCGACTTTCACGCATTTAAGGCACTGAAGAGGTTTAGGAACAAAGGCCGAACCGGATGTCGGAAATGTCTCACGTTGACATGTGACGGAACATGATTTGCTTTGAACATTAACTTTACACAGCCGGTGTTTCCGAGGCGAAGTACATTCATGACTACAACTTCCTCTTTCGCTGGTTATAAAGGAATCGAAAGATCCGAGTTTGCTAAGGCCAAATCAATGTCATAGATTACTCCTGCCATGCAGGTGTAATTACTCCTGCCATGCGGGTGTAGGGAAGGCCCCTGTGGTAGCTCAGTGTTTAGGGCATCGAACGCGTTATTCGAAGGTCGTAGGTTCGATTCCTGCTCACGGCTGGTTATTTTTTCATCCACTTTTCTTTCTTCCTATTTGCATTCCATTGGTTCTAGTAACTATATATATATATATATATATATATATATATATATATATATATATATATATATATGGGATATGACACAACGGGAGTGTTGTCAACAAGGATAAATATATTTATTTCCCAACAGTTTCGGGAGGGGACCTCCCTTCATCAGGGGATGAGTTATACTGACATGAGCTTCCAAACTTCCTTGCTGCCGCGTCCCTCTCGCCTTGAAAGACGTTTGCGAGAGTGAGAGGGAACTGGAAGAAAGGGGAAAAAAAGGAGAAAAAAGACAAAAAAACAAAGAAAAGAAAGAAAGTAAAAAAGAGGAAGAACCACTGTAAACACTGAGAACGAAGCCAACTGTCCGTCTACATCCACCTACGGTTCATATCACGTGCTGTTCAGTTCTTGGCGTGTGTCGGGCCACCCAAGATTGTCGCCGCGGTGCCGGGAGGGTCCGGGACGGCGTGCCTAAAGAAAGGGGTTTCCCCGTAATTGGTCGTTCGGCGGGCGGCGGGCGGTGTGTGTAAAGGAAAGGTTTCTCGTTAATGGGTCGGTCGGCTATTTACCTTTAATCTTCGTCCGTTTCCCTTCAACGGTCATGAAGTGGTAGGCGAACGTAAACACTTTGTATGTGCATGTGAAAAAAAAAAAGGACAGTGTACACGTACGAGTCAGTCAGAAAAAAGCATGGTCTCCAGCTATCAATCTTTGTCACCAATTTTCTCCTGGCTTACTTCTCGGAGGCAGTTGAGTTTTCCGGGGTCCTCGTTGATACCGGCTACTAATGTACGAAATTTGAAAATAAAATATGCCTCACGCTGTTCGCGCTCGCGTCTGTTTGAAAAACCGGACTGCAAAAGAGTTACGCTAATATTTTTAAAACTGTGGTTTGGCAGGCGCAGATGTCTAGATAAAGGTAGCTTCGGCAGTGAAGTGGCGTGGTACCGGTGATTATTGAACCGCAGCCGAAATGGCGTGTCTGTTTGGCCGATATATTCTTGTCCGCAGATGTTGCAATGTAGCATGTATATTACGTTACTGGAGTCACAATTAAGGCTTTCAGTTATGCAGAATTGGAAATCCGAGAAGTTCACTTTGGATTCACGTGTTGTGAGCATCTGTGGGCATACCTTGCATCGAGATTTTCCGCAGGGATGGCACCCTGATTGAATTTTGGGGGTGTTTGTTTTTGCCTCGACAAGAATGTCCTTCAGATTTTTATCCCGGCGGTACACCACGTGAGGAGGCTTCGCAAAAATAGAAGTTAGTCGTTTGCTTTGCCTGATTATGTTGAAATGGCGGGAAAGTATATTGTTGATTCGTGGCGCTGATGAGGAGTAAGTTAGTACAAGGTTCGTTTGGGAAGTCGTTTTAGGTACTTTGTTTGGTCCCTTAATTATATCATTCCTGTTCACGTTGCGAGCACGTAGTATGGCATCGTCAATAATGTCTTCCGGATAATTTTGTTTCAATAGGAATGCTTTAGGTGTTCCTACCACTTCATGATCGTTGAAGGGAAACGGACGAAGATTAAAGGTAAATAGCCGACCGACCCATTAACGAGAAACCTTTCCTTTACACACACCGCCCGCCGCCCGCCGAACGACCAATTACGGGGAAACCCCTTTCTTTAGGCACGCCGTCCCGGACCCTCCCGGCACCGCGGCGACAATCTTGGGTGGCCCGACACACGCCAAGAACTGAACAGCACGTGATATGAACCGTAGGTGGATGTAGACGGACAGTTGGCTTCGTTCTCAGTGTTTACAGTGGTTCTTCCTCTTTTTTACTTTCTTTCTTTTCTTTCTTTTTTCGTCTTTTTTCTCCTTTTTTTCCCCTTTCTTCCAGTTCCCTCTCACTCTCGCAAACGTCTTTCAAGGCGAGAGGGCGCGGCAGCAAGGAAGTTTGGAAGCTCATGTCAGTATAACTCATCCCCTGATGAAGGGAGGTCCCCTCCCGAAACAGTTGGGAAATAAATATATTTATCCTTGTTGACAACACTCCCGTTGTGCCATATCCCATACCTTCACGAAGACTAACTGGCCCATTGAATTATTACTCCCACTATATATATATATATATATATATATATATATATATATATATATATATATATTTATTTATATACATATATATATATACATAAATGTATTTATATATATATATATTTGTTGATCTGCAACGCAGCAGAGGGTGCTAAGAATCTCTGGATCCGGACAGGCCGCCATTGGAACCTGAACTTGGCAACGTTTAACGCTAGAACCTTATCTAGTGAGGGAAGTCTACCTGTACTATTAGAGGAGCTAGAGGGTGTTAAATGGGATATAATAGGGCTCAGTGAGGTCAGGAGGACAGATGAGGCCTATACTGTGCTACAGAATGGGCACGTCCTTTGCTATCAGGGCTTGGCAGACAGAAGAGAACTGGGAGGGGGGTTCCTAATTCACAGAAACATAGCTGGAAACATAGAGTAATACTATAGCAATAATGAAAGGGTGGCAGGTATTGTAATTAAATTGAATAAAAGATACAAGATGAAGGTAGTACAGGCTTACGCGCCTGCATCCAGCCATGATGACGCTTCAGTTGAAAGCTTCTATGAAGACGTGGAATCGGCAATGAGTAAGGTAAAAACACAGTATACTATAGTGATGGGCGACTTTAATGCAAAGGTAGGGAATAAGCAGGCTGGAGACCAGGCAGTAGGAGATTATGGCATCGGCACTAGAAAGGCAAGAGGAGAGCTACTAGTAGAATTCGCAGAACGCAATAATTTGCGGATATTGAATACCTTCTACCGAAAACAAGAAAACCGCAAGTGTACATGGAGGAGCCCTAATGGCGAAAATAAGAACGAAATAGACTTTATAATGACTGCACACCCAGGAATCGTGCAGGATGTGGAAGTGGTTGGCAAGGTACGATGCAGTGACCATAGGATGGTGCGGTCTTGAATTCGCCTAGACTTGAAGAAGGAACGACAGAAACTGATACGCAAGAAGCCAATCAATGAGCTAGCACTGAGAGGGAAAGTACAGGAATTCAGAGTGTCGCTGCAGAACAGGTACTCGGCTCCTAGTGAGGAAACCAACCTTAGCGTAGATACAATAAATGATAATCTGACGAGTATCATTACGGAGTGTGCAGTGGAAATAGGAGGCAGGGTAGTTAGACAGGACACTGGCAAGCTTTCCCAGGAAACAAAGAACCTAATTAAGAAGCGTCAAATCATGAAAGTGTCAAGTACAACAGACAAAATAGAACTGGTAGAGCTTTCGAAGTTGAGTAATAGACGTAAAGTATGCGATGTAAGAAGGTATAACATGGAGAGAATTGAACACGCTCTGAAAAACGGAAAAAGCGTCAAAGCAGTGAAGAGGAAACTTGGGATAGGCAAAAATCGGATGTATGCACTAAGGGACAAAGAAGGCAAAATAACTACCAATATGGATAGGATAGTTAAAATAGCGGAGGAGTTTTACAGAGATCTCTACAGTATCCGAGACAACCACGACCTTAATACTATAAGAACTAGCAGTAACCCAGATGACACCCTACCAGTAATGATAGAAGAAATCAGAAAAGCTTTGGAGGGCATGCAAGGAGGCAAAGCTGCTGGTGAGGATCAGGTAACATCAGATCTGCTGAAAGATGGAGGACAGATTGTGTTAGAAAAACTAGCCACCCTGTTTACGAGGTGTCTCCTGACGGGAAGGGTACCAGAGTCTTGGAAGAACGCTAACATCATCTTAATACATAAGAAAGGAGATGACAACAACTTGAAGAATTACAGGCCGATCAGCTTGCTCTCTGTAGTATACAAGCTATATACAAAGGTAATTGCTTACAGAGTAAAGAAAACATTAGAATTCAATCAACGAAAAGAACAAGCAGGATTTCGAACAGGCTACTCAACAATTGACCACATTCATACTATCAATCAGGTAATAGACAAATGCTCAGAGTATAACCAACCACTATACATAGCCTTCATAGATTACGAGAAGGCGTTTGATTCGGTAGAAATATCAGCCGTCATGCAGACACTGCGGAATCAGGGCATAGATGAAGTATATATAAACATTCTGGAAGAAATCTACAGGAGATCAACTGCTACCATAGTGCTTCATAAAGAAAGCAACAGAATACCAATCAAGAAGGGTGTAAGGCATGGGGACACAATCTCCCCAATGCTATTTACCGCATGCTTACAGGAGGTTTTCAGAAGCCTAGATTAGGAACAGTTAGGGATAAGAGTTAATGGAGAATACCTTAGTAACTCGCGCTTCGCCGATGGCATTGCATTGCTGAGTAACTCAGGGTACGAATTGCAACTCATTA
Source organism: Rhipicephalus microplus (assembly GCF_043290135.1). Classification (NCBI taxonomy): domain Eukaryota; kingdom Metazoa; phylum Arthropoda; class Arachnida; order Ixodida; family Ixodidae; genus Rhipicephalus; species Rhipicephalus microplus. The sequence goes on from NC_134700.1 coordinate 128,585,717, forward strand.
TTACGGAGTTAGACAAGGAGAGCAGAAAGGTGGGTCTTAAAATTAATCTGCAGAAAACGAAAGTAATGTACAACAACCTCGGAAAGGAGCAGCGCTTCGAGATAGGTAACAGTGCACTTGAAGTTGTAAAAGACTATGTCTACTTAGGGCAGGTAATAACCGCTGAGTTTAACTACGAGATTGAAGTAACTAGAAGAATAAGAATGGGGTGGAGCACATTCGGCAAGCACTCTCAAATTATGACAGGTAGATTGCAACTATCCCTCAAGAGGAAGGTATATAACAGCTGTATCTTGCCGGTACTTAGCTACGGAGCAGAAACCTGGAAACTTAGAAAGAGGGATCAGCTTAAATTGAGGACGACGCAGCGAGCAATGGAAAGAAAAATGGTAGGTGTAACCTTAAGAGACAAGAAGAGAGCAGAGTGGATTAGGGGACAAACGGGGGTTAAAGATATCATAGTTGAAATAAAGAAGAGGAAATGGACATGGGCCGGGCATGTAGTGCGTAGACAGAATAACCGCTGGTCATTAAGCGTAACTAACTGGATTCCCAGAGAAGGGAAGCGGGGTAGAGGGAGACAGAAGGTTAGGTGGGGAGATGAGATTAAGAAGTTTGCGGGTATAAATTGGCAGCAGCAAGCACAGGACCGGGTTAACTGGCGGAACATGGGAGAGGCCTCTGTCCTGCAGTGGACGTAGTCAGGCTGATGATGATGATGATGATGATGATGATGATGATGATGATGATGATGATGATGATGATCTTTGTAACTCATGGCACTACGCGCTTTTGAATGTTGAGCGCCACACCTGGCGTTTTCCGCTATAACCTTATCATTATATTTTACTAAGAAGCATAAAATTTACCGCATAAAGGTAGGAATTTCGGGTTGCCGTGATTTCATTTGAAAGTTAGCGCTACGAGACTCGAGGAAGCGCAAGGACAGACCAATTAGCTGTTATTCATCTCAATGTAATACATTATTGAACCACTGATGCGAAGGGGCTTCTTGCTTCACACAGTAACAGTTTACTGGGTGCACCAAACTCTTCAGTCTTGGCTGAACTGCCAACTAAAACCACGCACCGATGCCAACGACAACTGTTAATGCAACACTAGATATGTTACAGCCTTTTGTGCCAAATGCAAATGTCATTTATAGGCCGGCATGTATTGCACCACGCCTAATTCGGTTTTGGCCTTCTTGCAATTCCTTACTCAGACGTGGAGGCTTCTTAATATTACTTAGACGTGCAGGTTTACTAGTGGCCTGTCTAGAGGTATCGATAGCGTGATCACTATGTTCTAGACACTATGTTTTCGTGGAATTCTTTTCCGTGAAACTCTCTCTTGAGCGCCAAAAGTGTACGACGCACATGAACTACCTGTGAGCAGGATATGCCCGTTGGGTGCATTTTATATTTAACTGAGTTTTTATTGTGAGGGTGATCAGCAGCCCAATGTGTTTGTGCTCTTCCTACAAAAAGAACTTTTTTTGGAAACTCTGCAGTATTAGGTTAAGAAATCACGATAAAATTACAGAGATGCTGAAATGAGAGAATGAGTGGTTTTATTTACCCAGAATAATTTTTGTTAGAAGCAGAACCTAAAGGCGCTTCGTTGATCATTAATGTCACACTCATTCAGACGCAGCACTTGGGGTAGTTGTAGCCTTGGCAACACAACAATAAACATTAAGTGCGAATGCTTTGTATAGTTGCTCCTAAAATATAATGCATTCATTTATTAATCGCCTTAGATAGAACTCCGTTTCTAGAATTAGATCCTTGAGGCTGTCAAAAAAATCCTACGCTGCCTTACTTGATCGCCTAAGACGGCTTGGATGCGAAAATTGTCATAAGCTCTTTTTTTTCTCTTCGCACTTCATTAAGTTCATCTAAGCTCAAATGACATCATGGACTAAGCTACGATGTCATTTGAAGACATCGTCATTTGACGTCATACTCAGTGAAAAGCTTTGAAGATCTTGGCAGTTTTGGCAAACGAGGCAACGGGAGGAGAATAAAGCATCATTGTTTTTGTGCATCCCTGCATGCTATCATGAAAGCCCCTGCTACCAATGGTTAATCATTTCTTATAATTAGGCATCAAAATCTTTCACTTTGAGTTACGGTAGCTTGTCTTTATGGTGACAAAACGTGCTGCAAATACTTCCAAATCAGCTAATAGATCGGTGAGTATATGTTAGCTGCGTTGTCTTAACGTTATTTCTGTGAATACACGTGTAATTATGCACGAAGCTGCCAAGGGGGCTCCGTGTTTTGGTTAAGGGAGCCTTGCAACACGTTCTCAATCGATCATCAAGTGGCTCCAATTAACATGCTTCATAGGCGCATCAGCCGCGGGTGGGAGAAGCACAGGGAGTGCAAGCGCGGTCACCGAGAAACGTTGGAGGGGCCAAGCCACCCCTCTCTCCATTTTCGAAACTGGTCACTCACAGCTGCACGTTTGGAAAACCAACAACTAAGGTAAAGTTTTCATTCGCCACAGTAATCACTCAATGATAATGTTTCGAAAAAATGTAAACTTTAATAGGGAATGTTTATTTATTATGAAAATTTTCCTACATTTCTGCTGCTACCATTTTTCTTTAAGGCTCTTTGCTGGGCGAGCCGCCTATTCGATGCTTTTGCACCTTGTACTGTAGCACTGCAAAGCAGGCTGCATTACAAGGCGCTAAAGCTGTGTGTACTGTAGCCTGCTTTGTTATGGATGGGGACGAGCAACCGTTTTATGGACCAGTTAGAGTATTTGCACCTTCAGTAAAACTATTTTTGTTCATCGAAACTGAATAACAGCACTGATGCTGTGTCAAAGCTGCTGTGAGCCGATGATTCTGATGAATCTTTTTTTAAATGTTATAGTTTTGCCCTAATAGAAGCACCATAAAAGTTTCCGCTTTAGTCTCTGATGAATCTGATCAGCCTTGCTTGTGGTAACTAGGAGTGATAACAGCAGCTTGTAAAGTGGTGATGGCAACGAATAGAGCGGCGGACTCGAGTACAGTGGGAAGCTCTGCTTTAAAGCTTACTCTGCAGCTTGACCCACGAAACATGAGAGAAGCTGAAAGAAAGATGGTAGTTTTAAGCACTATATATATATATATATATATATATATATAAGAAGGTAGCGATGGTTGGTAGATGCCATGGAGGAAGAAGTCAGGAAGGAATAAACATGGCATATCAGCCAGGCCACGTCTCCCAGTCATCATAGCATCACACGAGTCGACAGGATGAAGATCTCGCATACACTTCACCAGCCACGCATTATCAACGAAACACTCACTTAACATGACGCCGACGCGTTGACCATATGTGGACTGCAGAAGCGGATCATCGCTGTATGCCGTGACTAGCACCATGGCATCATCACTGACAGACCTCGACATCCCGAAGTACACAGGATCAGCAGACGATCAGCGCGTAGAGGACTTTTTCAACCTCTTCGAACGCCACGCTACCACTGCATCATGGTCGGAACGGGAGATGATCACCAACTTCACTGACTACATCTCCGGTGACGCTTTCAAATTTCACTTGGCACACATATTCGAAAACAAGGAATCATGGCAGAAGATCAAAAAAGAGATGTTCACTCGTTTTAGGGACTATGACTAAGACCTACGTATTGCCGAGCATCTGGAGAAGACCACACTCCATCGTCCATTCCCGAAGCAGTCTAAAACCATTCGAAAGCTCAGCGCGAATCGACAACTGCCACAAAACGAAGTTGCACATGAGTTCACTGATAGTCGGCCATGCGTATTTCGGGAAAAACCGAACCATCGGGCGCGCCTCCCTTCTGCACAAAAGTCTGCATTTCCAAAGTAATCGCTCCAGCACAAGACACAATACGTTGCTCATTCACCTGATGCCCTTCATTCTTTGTCTTGCATACGTGAACCACCACCTGGTTTGTTATCAAGTGGCTCCTCAGGTGCTCCTAACTGTCGCTATTTGTGTCATAAGGACACCTTGTCCACGGTAGACTAGCTGACGCACGGGGAAAATACCAAACAACACCATGACGACTCGAAGAGTGAAATCAGTCTTTACGCACTGGAGCAGCTTACTCCCCATCTCGTACACTTGGCTCACATTCTTGTTTTCTATCACTTGGCTATTTCGTCGTTAACACGCCCACTACGGTCAGAATAGAGGTGTGGAACTCCGAATTTGGTCAGCCAAGCCCAGGGCCAACCATCCACATTCATGCATCAGAACAGCTTATCTCTAAAGCTGCGTACACAGAGAAACAGCGTGAAGTAAAATCTGACCAAACCAATTCTTTCGCAGTGTCGCCGTCGAGTTCCCAGCCACCTGAGGGCCCAACCAACACTTGGAGGCTTGGAAGGATCAACTCTCAAGCACTGCCCTGTGCCAGGAACGCCCATTAAAAATGCTGTTGCAAGAGCCTCAGCAGAGTTTTTTGTCAGTTCTGGCGCACTATCTTCATTGCCTGACACGAATTGCGACGCCCTAACAAGTATCAGCTATTTGCTGGTCACATCAACCTACAACGAAAAAAGCGGGCTCATGTTTCTAAAGAAAGTTCGCCTCGTCAGGTAGTGCAACATAAGCAATGCCAACAAAAGCAACAAGGAGAGGCCCAACAGCAAAACAATGGTAATATATCCACGGAGTTAATGATGGATAGTGGGGTGAAGCATCCGTCTGTCCATTCGTTCTAGCTTCCGTACATCCATGCGTGCGTCTGTGTGACCACCGGTGCGTCCATCCGCTGTCCGTGCGTGCGTCTGTTCGTGCGTCCGCACGTTCATCTATGCGTCCGTCCATGCTTTCGTCTATGCATCCACTCCTGCGTCCGTCCATGCATCCATCCGTCCGTGCAGCCATCGATGCGTCCGTCCATGCATCTGTCTGTGTGTCCATTCGTCCACCTAATCAACACTCCAAGTAACACCATCTCGAATCTTTTCATCATATATTCCTCATACAGAAGCACCGCCATCCAGCGAACATTCCAAGTACTGAACGTGAGGAAGCACACGCACACTTTCTTACGGCCTGCGCTTCGTGTCTACTTCCCACCATTAACCGCCTCGATTTCATGGTGTATACTACTTCACTGTATTCCTGGCACTGCGTCCCAACGCTCGCTAATCCTTTTTAAAACCTAGAAGGTTATGCCCCGTGAGTATAACGCAGCAACCCTTTATTGTCTTTTGTGCGTTGTTGAACAACGAAAATTCGCAGCGTGCGCGTTAACTAAAAGCCGAATGCTCCTGTCTCTCATTCCCCATGAGCAGCTATTGGCATGTTCTTTGAGTACTATCTTTTATTGTTCAACAACGCACAGAAGAAATCTCTCAGCGGCACTGCCTTGGAGGTCAAAATGTTATACTTGTTACACACTACAACGGCTACGAGGGACGAATGGGTTCCGCTATAAGGAGCTTCGCCCCTAAAACGGCAACTCCAACAAGGACTACGAAGAATCAGAGCCACGTCGCAAGCATACTTGCGGCGTAAAGAACGTCATGAACAATGACGACCACCACCACCACCTCAACGACCACTACAGAAATGACTGATTCCGCATTTGAGCCATCTTCGCAGAAAGAAAAGCCAAGGAACTTTTCTGCACCAAACTACCTAAACGCCACCAAACAACCGCTTGTACTCTGCTGGAACACAACCAGCACCCAATCAGCCACCATCAACGGGTACGCAAACTGCATGCACGGCGTTTCTATCACTCACGACGAAAAATGTGACGCCAACAGAGCTGTCGATCCTGCAAGGCGTTCCAACCTCGTTCATTTCTCGCAAGAACGCCGGCTGCGTTTCCATCTGTTTCCACGCTCAAAACATGCTTATATTGTCCAGAGCGTAACACCCAGCCTGGCCCACCAGAGCCGTACTTGATAATCTCTCATTGCTGCTCTCTCCTGTGAAGTCTGTGCGATCTTACGGAATTTCAATGTTATGTGGAACTACAGCCCATTATGACACTTTATGTGTTCTAAGATTGCTTGTTCATCATGTATTGTAATATTATGTAACGCGCGCATTCTTTCGGGGGGAGGGGGAGTCCTGTAACGTAAGGAGGTAACGATGGTTGGTAGATGCCAAGAAAAAGAAGTCAGGGAGAAATTAAAATGGTGTATGAGCCAGGCCACGTCTCCCAGTCATCATATATATATATATATATATATATATATATATATATATATATATATATATATATATATATATATAGATATATATTTATATATATATATATATATATATATATATATATATATATATATATATGTTCGGTTCCTACCCACGGCAACTTATCATTTCATTTCACCCACTTTATTTATATTTATCCCTACAAATTGGTCTAATAACCACTCCTATACTTTTTTGTTGGCTTTATTGCCTGTTATATTTATTAACACATTGTCAAAACACAGAAAAACGAGCCCTTAAGTAGACACTTGTTATATATATATATACCTTCTGAAGAGTGAGGTGTGTCTGCCCCCCCCCCCCCCCCCACCACTCACGAAAGAGTTGGTTCGCCACTGGCCTGCTTGTTGCCTCCAAACTCAAAAATGGACTGCCAAGTTTGGCTCCGTCTTATTTTTTTCGAACGCGTGGATTACTTTCCGTGCGATTGCGGGTGATTGTGCAGTCACCTGGCGGTATCCCGTGGTGGTCATGGTATTTATGCGGCACACAAACCTGCTTTTGAGAAAAAAGCCCAACGTACGCTGCCTCACCTACAGCAAGACATGGAGGAAACTACCAGCTGCATAATCGAAGATCTGCTCATAAGAGCCAGGCTGAACATGCGGTGCGATGCCTTCCTCACAACGGTCCTTCCCTTCCTAGCAATAACAAGCTTACTGTATGTGTCTCTTTTCCTTTTGTTTTTTAACTACTGTGCTTAAGATAACATGCAATATAACATTGGCGTGTAGTTAATTAAAGTTATCAATCAATCAATCAAATTGAATTGGCCAAAGTCAAATGACTTTGGGCTGATGGTCCCGTGACTTAGATTTATGAAATCACCTGTCTGAAAAATGAGGAACAATTTGTAGCTTACTCTGACAATTTGTAAATATTTGACTGCTTGTTGTGCTATAATGTGCTGTTAATGTTTTATCAGGAGTCTGCACTACTTCCAGCCGCTTTTCTGATCATCGTTAACGAGTGTTGTATGGAACCTTTAGGCAAAGACGAAATTTTTTCCGAAAGAGGTTATCTGGACAGTCTTAATGGGTTATGGCAGTTTTCACTGGTGTCACCGTCGCTGTAATTGTTTTCACCAAGTCAGAATAAATAACATCCCACGGCGCATAGTATTTTGTGAACGGGAGAGAAAGCTCGCCTGTGCTGGGGACGAACGCGGCTCAAGGGGAGATAAAACAAGTGGGCAGCCTCGATTGCACAGATGGCGCAAGCAATAATATCGACTCCTAAGTGTGACCACTCATCGATTACTCATCAAGCATAGCGAAAACGTCTGAACATTACTAAAAAAATGGCAGCATATCCATGGAGTGAATGATGGGGAGTGGGGCGAAGCATTCGTCCGTCCATTCGTTCTTGCTTCCGTCCGTTCCTGCGTACGTCTGTGTAACCGCCCATGCGTCCATCCACCCATCCGTGCGTGCGTCTGTTCGTGCGTCCGTCCCTGCGTTCGTCCATGCATCCGCGCCTGCGTCCGTTCATGCTTCCATCAATGTATCTGTCTGTGTGTCCGTTCGTCCATCTATTCAGCACTCCAAGTACCACCATCTCGCATCTTTTCATCATATATTTTCCATATAGAAGCACCGCCATCCAGCGGACATTTCAAGGACTAAACTGGAGGTGGCACATGCACACTTTCTTACGGCTTGCGCTTCGGGTCTACTTCCCACCTTTAACCACCTCGAGTTCATGGTATATACTAGTTCACTGTATTCATGGCTATGCTGCCCAACGCTCACTAAACCTTTCTAAAACCAAGGAGATTACACCCCGCGAGTATGACGTAGCAACCCTTTCTTGTCAGATCGTGCTCAATGTACATGCCAATAGCTGCTAATGGGGATCGCAGCGTGCGCGTTACCTAAAGGCCGAATGCTCCTGTCTCTCATTCCCCCTTAGCAGCCATTAACATGTGCATTGAGCACTATCTTTTATTGTTCAACAACGCACAGAAGAAATCTCTCACCGGAACCACCTTGGAGGTCAAAATCGTAAGGACCGCTATTTCGGGTATGTGCCACTGGTGGTTACGTGCTACGAGGGACTCACAAGCCACGCCATAAGGAGCTTCGCCCCTAAAACTGAAGTATTGAGGCTCTTGCAACATTCGTTACTCCGTGCCTTGAAATAGTGGTCAGATTGCTGGTTGAAGTAATTTTACAATTCTTGTATTCATTTCTGGTGCATTTAGTTTGCTCCCGTGCAAACTGGGGTGGCTGATGTGAATGAAGACAATATGTATTTAAGGAGTAATGCCAATCATGAAATGCACAAAGATATTATGAGGCTGTAATGATTCTAAGCTTTTACAGCGCCAAACTCAAGTTTCATGTTCACCGACATTATTAATTTTGAGGAGGATGGTATGTTTTTTGCCCTTTGTATTTTATAAACATGTAAAGTGCACATGTCTCTGGCTATTTCAGATATTTAAGGAATATCAAATTTGTCTTGCAGCATCCATTCATTCACGTGCAGCGCTTATTGTTTTAATGTTGAGTGAAACCACGTTTAAAATTTCTGTGGTTTCTTTGCGCTATATTTTTATAGCAGCGCATAGTTTAATTACGTCTTGAAATATTCAATGCAACAAATATTATAAAATCTTATTTTTAGTGCTTTCTAAACAAAGTGCCATCCAATCTGTCACGGAGGAGTAACCACGAACCTAGACAGCACATCGCCACCTGACATTATCTTACATTTTTGTACTACTATTTCGGCCTATTTACTCGGGGCTCTGGATATAGCGTTTATAGGCCTTCCCGAAATCTTTCACGCACCTGAGCTCTGGCAATACCGAGAGAAGTCTGACTGTGGTCTTTACTATTTCATAACATTAACACACTGAAGTATTTTTTCAATATATCAGTACCTGTTTATATTCCCGGGTCCTCAGAAGTAACTAGGAGTTTCCGGCACCTAAGCTCATAACAGAATTAGTCCCAATGGCACTACAATTTTTTATCAGCGTTCACATGCGACCAACATAGAGTTTCCTAAATATACACTAGAGGAAACTCTGGCACTAGTGTCTACGAGAACTGCAACGCATAGCGCTTCAGCGAGCATCAGAATAATGGGTAGTACACAGATTTGCCTAATATTCGCACTTCTGGCGCTGTGTGGGTTCCTGTAGCTTGGAGCTGTTTTCTCGCGAAAAAAATCAGCAAATATTCAGTCGTTGCGCTTCACCGCCTTATTCTTTTAGGACTACGTTTTCGAATCGGGTGACGAAGTTCAAAAGAGTTTGTTCTTTCCTTTGAAACAGAACTAAAACACTGCAATAACCGAAGCCGCAAGTACAATTCACCGCTCACAAGTACAAAAAGTGGGCACATCTCTGTACCCAATATTCTCATGGTCGCTGAACAATCACAGCGCTAGAGTCACCTCTAATTAATTTTAGTAATCTGTATGGTAACCAGGTATTTGATTCCACCTTGACTTTGCCCCCCCGTGGTGGTCTAGTGGCCAAGGTACTCGGCTGCTGACCCACAGGTCATCGAATCGAACCCCGGCTGCATTTTCAATGGAGGCGGAAATGCTGGATGCCCGTGTTCTATAACTTGAGTGCATGTTAAAGAACCCCAGGTTGTCGAAATTTTCGAAACCTTTCACTACAGCGTCTCTCATAATCATAATCTGTTTTTCATCCATTTCATTTCATTTTCTTCAAGGCGAAATTGTTACAGTTGGCTTGGCGAACACGACTAAAGGCTGAATAAACGCCTGACTAGGTCGTGCCACCCTGGCAGCAAAAGCATATATACACTAACAAGCATTTGTCGTACAGAATGAACTGGTACATAATTATCCACAATGGTTACAAGAATAATGAAAATTGTATGTGCGCAAGGATATAAACACCGCTGTATTAAAGTAGTTTGACGTCCCAAATATTTCAGTTTAAGAACGTAAACCCCACGTATCAACCAATCAATTTGCCCTGACTTTCCTTCCAAGTTTAACCTTTATACGTCGTGCGTTCCCATTCTATCGTGCATTACCATCCTATCAAAAATTTGTCATAGAATATTGCTTGCACATTGAAAACAAGGATTTACGGCTCGTCCCCATTGCGAAGTCGATTGATTGATATGCGGGATTCGACATCTCAAAACACCATGTGATTATAAGAAACGCCCTAGTTGGGGACCCCAGAAATTATGACTTCCTTGGGTTCTTTAATGTGTACCCTAATCTAAGCACATGAACCTATAGCACTTTCGCCTCCATCAAAACTGCAGCTGCTGCAGCCTGGTTTCAATCTTGTGAGCAGCCAAGAACCTTAGCCCCTAGACCACCGTGGTGGAGCGTTTGCGAAGTTGGAGAGGCAGTGTATGCACAGAGTTTTCGGAAGCCAGAAGAAGCCCTTTGGAACTGCATGATTTTTGAGTGACGTTTGGTATTTGGTAGGGTTACAAGAGAGTAAACATAAACGAAAGATGATCTATTCGAGGCAGTTTCTCCTGTTTCTTTATTTGCGTCAGCGCTCAAGTTCTCCCAGACCCTTCCCAACATTGAAAAGTCGCTGAGCAACTCCCTTGATGAGATTAAGCAAGATCTTCATGAAGTCCGGGCGACTAACAGAGTCCTCGACGGCATACTGTCCGGCAATCTTAGTCAATATCTTGGACATGATCTCCGCTGCCTTTTCCTTCAGTTTTTGCTGGGCTTCCTTTGCGGCTTTTGTGAAGTGTTCCTTGGCTTCATCGTAAGCTCCTTTGACGGATGACGTTGCCTTCTGTGTGGCATTTTTCAGAGCTTCTTTCGCTTTGGCCCACAAATCACGGATGAAATACTCGTCTCTCTGCAAAGAGAGAGAAAGAGAGAGAGCAATTTCAATGAACTGCTATAAGAAGTTTGGCTATTGAAAATAAATATTCTTGAGATTTATTCCTTATGTACAGAGGCACATCCTTAGCAATCATAGCAATCTTAGAGATCTTAACATCCAATTCTCATGCAATTAGAGGTGCCTGAACTGTCACTTCACATATTTGTGATAGTAGGTTGACAGTACCCCGCTACTGCACACACTGAACTTCGCTGTTCGAGAAATCATTCAGCGATACGTGGTGAGGCTTTAGAAACGTCCAATTGGGCCATGAATGCCGATGGCTTTGAACAGTGTCTTTTCTTGCAAGCAATCACCATCTGCTTTAGACACCACTGTTGTATCAGGCAGCAGAAATTGAGACACAAAGACATTGTCTCACCATTTCCATTGCCATAGCAGTCGGAATAAATGCAAGTTACATGGGAAGTATACGTTTTCATCTTTCAGAAAGCAATCACCACTTGTATATTTCTCCATCCTTTTCAGCGCTCACACAAGTTTTTACATGTTACAAAACACTGACAAAAAGTTCGGTAGATTCCCCGTAGCACAGAAATATATTTTATGTGAAGCATTAGGGAAGACGGGTGGCTGTGGTGTAACTTTTTGTGCGCAAAATATCGTCAAAAGCTGCTTAATATAGGTGTGAATGTTCCACACATACATACGTTGAACAGTCACGTTTGTTTTTTTATCACCAATTGTCCAGAGTTAGGCAATGATGTGAAAAGTAGCGTGAGTATTACTAACGCCAGAAGCGGTAAGCTGGTTGTAGCGCTTGTGCTTGTGAGGATGGTAGCCCTGGCTAGTGTTACGTAGACAAACCAAAGTGAATGGCGCCTATCCAATTTTCGTAAGTAAGTGTGCTCCTTTCTTTCTTAAATATATTTGCACCGTACCCACGGAACTTCTTTGAATCATGTATATATATATATATATATATATTTATATTCACAGCTTTCACGAATTGTGAAAAGCACTTAGTTTTCACTCTGCCTTCATTCACTCACCACAGAGTTCAGTTCTTCATCCTGAGCAAGCGCCTCTCCCACGTCGTCAAAGATTTCGCTCAAGAGAAAGGCCTCTTCGGCGGCGCTCTTGAACTCTGCTCCGACACTTGACTTTTGCTCGGTTAGTGTACGCGCATTCACTGAAATAAAAAAGAATAAAAACAAGAGTTCATACCAATCGCACAATTGTGGGGTCGAAAATATTGACAAGCCTATGAAAACATTTAGGGGATCCCACTTACTTTGGCAATCGACGTTACGCAATGCATGCGGAGACAAGATGACCCTTTTTCATCTTTTATTGAGCGATACGTTATGAAATATAGTTAAACATATATGCAAATGTTGCACACACGGACATATGTCAAACAGTCAGATGCCTATACGACCAGTTGTAGGCACTTGTGTAACGATGCCAACAATAAAATGAGAAACACCAGAAATGACAAGCTAATATGAAGCACCGGTGCTCGCCAAGATGGCAGAGCTGGATACTGCTACATAGATCAACTTCAGCACGTGACACATAATTACAGCTGACGTTAAGTCGACGTGAGTGCTGTATCTTAGGAGTACATATGCATTATGATGTACATATTACTGCATCCCCATTGAATGCTTCACGAACATCACGGTCAATTTGAAAACAAGTAGCCAGACATGAAGTGGCTCTGTGCTAGAATGCTCGATTGTCAAGCAGAACGCTTTGGTTCGATTCCTCTTTAGACCCTGACATTTATTCTGCTCATTCGTCCGTTCAATGCTGCTGAAGTCAACTTTTTCTTAACGCTCCGGCGTTAGTATTACCCATGTGTGTTCTCGCTGTTCCTGGGAAGATAATAAGTCTCAATCTTCTGTGACACATACCCGCATGCCAGTGGCACATATACGCCCACAGGTATGTTTCACTGTTTGGCATAAAGTGTTTCAAGACGTACGCAGCGGTACTATGACATTATTTATCTCTTCACCAGCGCGTCATTTTCGTCAAACTCGCTTACCATTCAGTACAAATTTTGGTTCACGCCAAGTTCAGGGGGTGATCACGAAAGCACAAAAATGTTAGCGACCAGACAGACAAATAGATAGATAGATAGATAGATAGATAGATAGATAAATAGATAGATAGATAGATAGATAGATAGATAGATGAAAACATAGATAGACACGCAGATTGACGCCAAAAGGGCTCGTAGTATGCAAACAAAGTCTTCGCCTTTAGAATTCTTGCTTTCGAAAGAAGTCATTACACTGAAGAGAGAGGATTTCGCATCAACATCAGGCAGGGCTGGAGAGCTTACTTGTTGAGCAATACTATGTACAGCCTTGAACTACCCTCGGTAGTTTTTAACGAAAAAAAAAACGTTTATTCTCTTGATTAGTGGCAAACAGTTTTAGCAGCTGTATGTACATTACGAAAACTATGTTTATTCTTTTTCCATCCAAACGGTATAATTATGAAATAAAATTTAAAAACCTTGAAGAATTCAAAGGAAAGCAGTATGGTTTAGTTATAGTAAATTTAAGTCAACTGACTTCCCCACTGCACTACGAACTGCAAGTAGCAATGAATTATTACAAACATGGAGAAAAAATTGTCGTCTAGGGTTACTTTCCGACGTAGCAAACTACGAGCTATCCTTGGACACGGCAGCGTAAGATTTCCCCTTGTAAAGCAGACCCACTCGGTACCAGTATCCTCATTCCCTAACGGCAATCTTCGCAAGGACTGACACTTTTCACTACTCCTTTTTCCCGCAAACGATAGCGTATTGGAATAAACAAATGGAAGCATTCCCCGAACACCCGTGACCATTTGTGTAAATACTGTTGTTTTGTTACCTCCTTATAATTGTACAATGAAGAAGTTGTTTTTTTTTCTCGTCTGTCAACCAAAATCATGTTGTAAAAGCCACTTTGCAATCTTTTATTTCTATTATTGGTAGGTATTTTTGCTCAACCTGCTTAGACTTCTTGCCTGCAGTATTTTGTAAATAATAAATTAATAAATAAAGTATGTGTACTTAATTTGTGTATTCAAAGAAAATTTTACTTTCTTAATGGAACCGTCATCACTACTGCGAAAAGAAAATGAACTACATGATGTACATGACGCCTTTCTCAGGGCGCCGTAATAAAGATTACAGAATAGGTGGGTTTTCCCATTGTATAGAGAATCGTCTGATACCGCTGTGGCACTGGTAACCCGGTGCCACAACTTAAAACTATCTGCTGTGTTCACTTGAGCACAATTTACGTGTTTCGAATACTCATCAATCTAATTGTGTAAAATTCTATCTCACCATTTTTTTTCTTATGAAATAAATGTCATACGTACCTGTAAAAACAAGTAGGCCCAGAAGGCAAGTGGCGGCAAGAAGCGACTTCATGTTGGCTGCGAGCATTGTGAAGCATTATGAGCTATTCAGAAGCAAGAAATGTGAAATATGCCAATTGTTTCGATTCTAAGATTTGGCAATGACAGCTATTTGTTAATATTTCATCTTCTATATTAAAATACTAACACAGAAGTAACATTTTATGACTACCCGTCTGTATTTGCTTTATCAATACCTATGTACTCTTACTATATCCCTCTTGTAAAGAAGAATAATTAACTATTTTTCCACGGTTTCACTTCATGGGTGATTTTGTCCCCTAATCTTCAGGACTTTAGTTCGAATGGTAAAACAATTTATATGTGGGGTTTAACGTCAAAAAGCACCATATAATTATGAGAGATGCCGTAGTGGAGGGATTCGAAGATTTCGACCACCGGGGGTTCTCTACCGTGCACCGAAATCTGAGCACACAGGCATACAACATTTACGCCTGCATTGGAAATGCAGCCGCCATTGCCGTGATTCAATCCCATGACCTGTGGGTCAGCAGCCGAGTACCTTAGCCACTAGACCACCGCGGCGGGGCTCGAATTGTAAAATCCGAACAATTCTTTTGTAGAAAACCAGGTTTAAAGGACTAATATGCCTGCAGATGAAGAGCAGAGCGTATCGACGCTACCGTTTTTAGTGACGCAGAACCCAGACCAAACCTCACGTGCTCCATGCTATTTCTTCGGTTTCCCTTCCTCTAGCCCACGCTATCGTAACTGTTTTTAACACGATATACGCTGAGTTTCAGCACAGACGCATTCAAGCGGGTCCCTGATTCACCCTCTTTAGTAGGAACTTAGGCCAATTGAAGTTCACAGTTCCTATACAAGTTATCCTACTTATGACATTTTGTTTCCTGCATACGCCAATAAATGAGGCTGTTTTTAAGCCGAATATCATTCAGATCTAACAGGCAATTATGCAAATGCAAGTATATAGGGAATATTATAAGAAGTAATTGTACAGTTATTGTCAAGAAAGATAAGTGAATGAAAATATAACAAACAGTGTGCAGGGGCGAACCTTGTGACCTTCGAAAACGCATCTGATGGTCGATACACTCAAATACAACGGCGGCTATCCCCTCATCAACTTTATTGGGTATATATGTAAATTAACGGGAAGCAAGGTAGAGTCAGTGCCGCCAGTTGCCATGATGGCGAGTCTGGCAGACTCTTTTTCTACCAGTTTGGCGTCATGTAGCGCGTGATTTTGTTACTAGCTGGCAGCTGACCGATAATCCCCTGTATACTATCTGAAAGCACTATGTCTGCCAGAACGATACCCTTGCTATGAATAAAGGAACAAAGTGTACAAATAACAGCTTGTTTTATTCGTTAAAACTTAATAATGAGATCTGAAAGACTATCATGTCAAAGAAAATAAGGGAATGACATTTGAAGTATTTGTACCGTAATGGCGAATTGGAGTGTTTTTACCTTAATTGCGAAATAATTGTAAAGCATTTACAGTACGATCACTTCACACAACTACCCCTATACGTTCCTTGGCATAATAATATCTTTCATCTCCTCAATACTGCGTCTAACAAAGAAAACGAGCCCTTAATTGCACACCTCTTGCTTTCATTAACCTAAAATGTCGTTCTGGCAGACTTGGTGCCTTCAGGTAGTATGTAAAAGATCATTGGTCAGCTGCCAGCTAGTAACAAGATGACCTGCTACGTGACGCCAAACAGCCAGAAAAAGAGTGTGCCACACTCGCCGTCTCGGCTACTGCCGGCGCTGACTCACACAACCACGTTTATTTACATATATACCCAATAAAGTAGTGGGAAGATGGCTGCCATGGTAGCTCAGTTGGTAGAGCATGGGACGCGTTATTCTAAGGTCGCGAAATCGGTCACTGCCAATGCTACGTTATGTTTTCAGCGACTTTTCGTTCTTCACAATTACGGTACAATTGCTTCATATAACATATGCTTCCTCTGGCACGGTTGTCTGTTAGATCTCTTTATTATACTGTCTAACTCACAAAGCCAGCCTTAACTACACTCTTATTTCCTTCTTTTTAAGCAGGTAATGCTTCGCAGTTTCTTGTATAAAGCACGCAGCATGACACAAGAAACAAAAAAAAAACCGCTGAAATACCCAATAAGTGCAATGGAAACTCACCAATTTTAGTAGTACACCGCAACCTTCCGAATGCAAATGAAGTTCGACTGCTGGTGAATATGAGATGCGCCCACTTTTTATACCTGGTAATCGGAATGAGCTCCTTTTTTGTTATTCCTCGAAAAGATATGTTGCCCCCATAAGGTCAGTGCTAGATACTGAGCTCGTATGCTTCACACGTGTGCATCACGTATTTCAAGACAAGTCCTTCAATCCATTGTTCATACGACTGATAAATGTACTGCTAATCAGTCCTAATCTAACAGGATGTCTGTTTCTGCGTCCGGTGTCCTTTCCTTCAAATGACCTATGGAGTTTAGTTGAATCGCACTAAACTTTGTTCAATAATACCGGTCTCATATAATTTTACAACAACAGAAACTTACACCTAATGTAATCGTACTGCCAGAAGTGTCACCTTTAAAATTGTGCTCCTTTTATGAAGAAATCGCTGTGCATCTTGTATTTTTTAAATTTTTCATTATTTTAAACTATGACGTGGATGGCATTCTTAAGCCAAAAGCCTGCGGTGGCTCATCAAACGGGAAGTTTGCGCATGGGTATATGCCACATGGATGGTGTGTCGCGTCCCATGGCAGCGGGATCGAGTGATTCAAAACTCATGATCACATGATGACATCGCGATATGACGTCATGATTACGTCACAGATGACAAATTGTGCAACGTCATTACGACGACACCACGATATCATAGTAACGGCACGTGACGCATTCTCACGTGAGAACGTCATTACGTTGCATCGTACCATGGTGAAGGGGGGTCTGTTCCAGCAAGGCGAAACCATGTGAGGTACCTCCAATACAGTTGTAGAAATGGCATTTTTCCAACAATTTACAAATAATACTGATGGAAAATGAATATTTGGAAAATCACAATAAGTTTGCTCCATTTCAAGAAGAAGCCTAATTTTCTATGAGTGGACGCAAGGAATACCTGGTGGACTTGGTAGGTCATTAGGTCACCGCAGCTGAGAATTTAGCTTAGCAGTGGTCATAGGTGCTCTCTTGCTTACTCGAAGATCGTCGGATTGAATTCCAGCCACGGCTTGCATTTTAAATAGAGATGATTAAGTTTGAGACCCGTGTTTGGCAATTTAAGCGCATGTTTTTAAAACCAAGGTTTTCGAAGTTCTCGCAGCCCGCCACTACTGCGTCTTTCATAATCATATCAATACTTCTCACGCAGCACATTACTATCCCTCTATCACTCTTTCGTACATTCTCATTTTACCTATGGTATAACATGTTGGGGCAATACTTACAATACTCACATTTCGTCTCTTCAAATCGTCCAAAATCATGCTATTCGACTAATTACATCCAGCCCACGTTTTTCTAATGCTAAATTTTTACTACATGAAAATAACATCCTTACTCTCACTGAACTTACTAAGTTCAACCTTGGCATTTTTTTCTACAGACTTCTTAATAATCAACTTCCCCCTACCATTTTCCCGTCTTCTGATCTTGTTATTTATAGTAATACCCGATTTGCACTAAACAATAACTTCCTTCTACCCAGTATACGTACTAATTATGGCAAACAAACTGTTAAATTCACTTCTATCTCATTGTGGAATACTCTTCCACTTAACATAAAATCTATCAGTTCATTTCATCAATTTAAGAAACAGTATAAATTGTATTTGCTTCATGCGGACTAACCATAAGACTTACTGCTTGTTTTATTTGACGTATGCTTTTGTTTGGTCTGTTTTTTGTATTTCTTTTTATTTGTTTTTTTTTATTTCCTTTTATTATTTAGTTTTGTATATTGATTGTTAAACTGTTCTATCGCTTTTTTTTTTTTTTTTTTGTACTTCACACCTTTATTTTGTTTTCTCTATTTTTTATGCGCTCAGTTGTACGCTTTGATTTATACTTACGCTCCTGTTGCTTTAATGTGTTTAATAACTCATTGCATTTGTACAGGAGGTCCCGATACAGTCACTTGACTATGGGACCTCCTTCTGTATACTAAATTCCTGTCACTTGTACCGAATTTTATTAATAAATTTCTGATTCTGATTCTGATTCTGATTCTGAATGTTTTGAGACGCCAAACCATAACATTGTATTCTATTATAAGTTAGCTTGCTCACAGCTTACACTAAATGGGTCATTCAAAGTTAATAATCTTTACGTGTTATCATAAAGAGTTTTTTCATTATTTGTAAACGTATTCATCCTGAGCATCATTGTCATGATAACTATTTAGGAGGCCTCTTATAATAACGACATCGCTTCGACACGTTCACCATCGTTAATTGTCCTAATCGTAAAAGCGTCCATCCTTAATTGCAATGGCTTCATTCTTAACGTCAAAAAGGCGATTTAGCGCTCACTTTTTATCCAGAGGTCTGCTTCAGCATGCTTGAAGTGTAAGTCCTCGTCTTGTTAACCTCATCGATTCTTAGTAATGCACATTACATGTACCTCTCTGTGGCCTATAAATAAAGCTGACTAACGGAACAGTAGAGCAGTGCCTGAGTCACAATCATTTTGCATTAAAAGCACTTAAAAACTTACCTTATATACTCGTGAACTTCAACAGTAGCTCCACATCATGGTATACTTGTTATTGATACCAGCGACACAGGTGTGCGGAAAACATTTTTACGTAAGTGGTCGTTTACGATGTTCAAATACTTTTATTGTTAAGGCGTTGCAGCGCAGACACACGGCACCAATGATCTGCTTTTAGTGTTTTCTCTCGTAGGCGCTAATGAAACCATGGCGCGCCAGTTAAAAAGAAAGCAATGAAAAGAAAACTATGTATCTCGACATCAAATTAAAAATCTGAAGCGTTGTCCGTTTGTTAAATTTAATATAAAGAGACACTGAAAAGAAACAACGAGTTTTTTTTAATTTATAAACTGTACTTTAAGAACTGTAAACTCATAAGTTTCACTGTCACAATGCATTGTTACCGGAGAAAATCAAGGTTAAATTTTCATTTCTGAATATCGCGCCGTAATATCCACACGTAGCGTGAAAATTCCACGAAGTTTTTTTTTCGTAATTTCGCCACATCGGCTCAATGTAATTTTCTGAAACTTCATATGCTGGGTTTCTGGCACCCACCGGTTAAAATGTACTTCCGTTTTATTGGTGTGAAGCTACGTAGGACCTAATAGGAGCCTTCAACACTATATGACGTCACAGTTTTCGGCGCACAAACCTCAAGGTGGCGTCTCCACCAAAATGTTTTTGAGCGTTTTCTCGCTTTCCAAGAGTAAAACTTGTGTTTTAGGGTTCGCGAGATTGTATAATTTACTTCTAATACGCAACAAAGTGTTTTGCTTTTTAGGCTTTAGGGTATTTTTATAATAACACATGATAAAACCCCTATGTTAAGGTTAGTTGCACTAGTTAAGGAAGCTTTCGCACAACTAGTGGTGTACATCTCCGACCATTGCAGACACTGCTTTTTCCGTTCCCTGCCGGCTGCTTGGTTCCTAGGGTTGGCCATAGACGCTTGCCGCGTACACACGTGACTGTCGTGCACCCCTTTCCCGCTTGTGCAAAATGGCGGGGTGAGAGCCCGAGCATAATCACGTGATGTCACGATGCGTTCCATAATTGCTCACGAGAGTAAAAAGAAAAAAAGCTATTAAAATGTTTTATTACACCTGCGGGGGATTATGAAATGAGTTCGTCCAGGGTAGTGGTGGTTTTCCGCGAAAGCTTTTGACATCAGTTTGATAGAAGACGGACCACCCTACGACATCGATGGCTATGAAGCCTAACTTTCACCACTTAGCACATTACGCAGTCAACCCAGACCAACGTGAACGACGGTCTACTTGCAATGACTCAAAAGCGGTTCTGCAATCTATGCTATCAGCTCTGTGGTACGGAACAGGCCAACAATATTTTTTGAGGTTATATGCATGTTCGACAAGGAACACAATGTCACATTTCAGTGGCTGCGAAGTCAGCGCATTGTGATAGGCCATTAATGCGCTGACAAGGCTGCTCAATCAGCTCGTCAAGGTGATAAGAAAGACAAATGTTCTATCAAAAAGGGCTGCTGCTAGGGTAGCTCAAGCGATCATGTCACAACTTATTCCACGAGTACACAGTAATTAGACTGAATAGCTAGCCCCTCCGTTAGCCCAACACCTTACTTCGTTTTCAGGTGCTGATTCAGTTCACCGAAAAGGAGCTCCTTTGCTTTGCCCTTAATGAGTAAGATGGGCTTTCACACAACCATTTCATTTTCGGGTTGGTATGGCTGAAAACACTCCTCGTGGCTTCTGAGGAAGCGAGAAGACACTTGAATACATATGCTACGGCTGCCCTTGACACAATAATCATAATAGGCGCACATTCACAATCACTATAGGTCGTCCTGATAGCAGACCCATGACGGCAAATGCTGTTTTAGCAGGACGTCGTAAGAAGCCATCGCGGATAAATGCGACAATAGCATTGCTAAAAACGTAGATGACAGTCGACTTGGATAAGTAGTTACAGGTCTGTGGCACTATTATGACTGTTTCTGCGTGTGTGCGTGCGTGAGCGTCTGTGCATCTGTGTGTACTAATCCTCACTCTTTTTTCCCTCTCTATTTGTTTATGCTTCTACCTTTGAAAGCCCTGTGACCCTAACTCGAAAAAGGGTAGACCTACCTTGGTTAGGTATGTTACCTATCCAAAATCGGAGCAACCCTCTCCTCTTGTCTCCTTTGCCTTTGTCCAATGTGGGCTACTTCATCATACGGTAAAATGAGATAATACACCAGTTTTGCTAATCTCTAAAAAAACTCTCATTGCCGTCCATCTTGCGTACTTCTCTTGCGTTGTTACCATGGTTGCGGTATTTCCCACTGACGAACAAACATCCTGTGCGCTATCCGCTGGCCATGGCATTCTTGATATGAAAGTGGCGTGAGTGGCGTTTTCGTGAAAGGTAGGGTAAACAAGCCCTATAATGGTTATAGCTCTGTGGAACAAGTAATCCACGAATACGCTGTTTTTTTAGAATGCAAACTAATTAACATCTCTAGATTTCCGCTCTCTCCTGTTTATTCCTTGTTCAGAAAAAATTACTTGCAGCGTAGTTTTTGATACTCGATTTACCTTGCGTTTAACGAGTGTGTTGCTCAAGCATTCTATTGGTGTTCTATGTCTTAATAAATACAAGTGCTAACATGGTGGCTAGTACGTGTCTTTCCAATGAGAATTTGTGTGTGTGTGAGAGAGAGAATTACCTTCTGACAATGAATGTAAGTTTTTTAACTGCGCTGCCATCTTTTTTTCTATAACAGACCCTGGTCGTTTTCGTTGCAAACTGCTAGCTGATGCGATGAAGTGCGGGAGGAAGAAGATACCATATCAAAGTCTGACGTAGTCGTTCGAACCTAGAACGACAGAACACATAGCAAAAATGTCACCAGTTTATATACCGAGGTTCTAAAATTGATTAGTCGTATTTTTTAATGTGGATAAGACCACGTATTATGAGAGAATTTACTGCAAAACCTTTGTGTGTCATTTTTCAGGAGGTCACGGCAACAGTTTTATGTGAACTGAATTACCCAAAATTTTTCATGATGCCTAACATGTGTAATATAAAAAACTGAAATGTGCATAATCGTGCACTTGAGTTAAGGTGCACGTTCTTTGGAAGCTGCTGGAGAGTCTGACTTAGCAGTCGACTACCGTAGCTCAAACGCGTCGTCTTATAGATTATCTTAGACTGACATTATCAGCCGGAAAATGATCATCTGGAGAAGGAGACTCTTTAGGCAGTGGCTTGGCAGCAAACCAACGCAGTTGTCACTGTGTTGGTTTGCTGTCAGTCGTTTATCGGTGTGGTCTGGTCCGTTCCACGTGATGTGGTGTGCTCAGCTTCTCCATTCGCTTCGGGAATCTTAGCTGTATTTGACTTGCCTAATACTCTTCTTCACACATTTTCATGTATACGTGTGTGTGCATACTTTTACACGGCTCCAAAATTTTGGCCTTGGGCCAAGGAGCCATTGAACGTTTGCACTTCTTTTTGTGTTTCGGTGCCCCATGCAGTTTTGCGGTCGCCTTCGATAAATATGGATCCCCAACTCAGCTACCTCTACAATCTTGTAACTCATCACGAGTCAGATGACACACTGGCTACCACATGCTACTAACACCCACAGAACGAGCGGAGTCGTGTCAGGAAAGGTACCCGTAAACAATTGCATTGTTTCGACTGACGGCGGGCATCACTGTCATAACATTTGCTTATATCTAAGCTGAGTTGCCATTCAACTGGGATCATGGAGAGTTAGTACGAAGTTCTTGGCTACTTTGTTCATTGTTTTAGTAAGAACATAACTGCGAGGGAAAAGGAGCGAAAGAGATAAGGCACCATGAGCGTGTATGGAGAACTCCCGAATCAAGCTTCTTTGACCTTATCATATCCTTACCGTATTATCCACCTTCAGCCGTCAAATTGCCTCTAAACTCCGGTCTCCGGAGATCAAGCAGATCATTCCATGACTTTACTGATAGGGACGGCTACCGCTTTGACAACAAGTTATATCCCAAGCTGTTTCCAGATATCGTGGCTGTGAGTGAGGGGGTGGTGCGTTTGGTGAAAATTAAATAATGCACGGTTATGATTATTGGAAGCCGGACTTTAGGAATTGAAAACCATGTTCGAGCGACGAAACATAGCCCGTCATAATAAAGTTTTTGGCCTCCAAAATGTTTACTCTGGGCCAACCAAAGGTTTATAAAGTTTTACGTACTTTCAAACATATGCGCGTGCCACCTCTAGCTACGCCAGAAAAAAAAGAACGTTATATTGATTTGGTACAAAGACACCAACGGTTGAACATAGCTGTGCAAATGTTGTTTTCCTTGACAGTTTACTCGACACGTTTTTTTTCGCATTCTGTATGAACAGTGCAATGTCTAACCTGGAATTACCACTCTTTTATAATATAATATTATATTATAATATTAAGGCCATAGTGGTTATCAAGCTAGAGTGGTTGCGGCAGTTACCAAATGAGTATTTATAAAAGGCTCTGAAGGACCACTCTTCTTGCTTTCGCTGTGACTGTGCCGCACCTTCCGAGCAGGCCTGGCTTTTTTTTACATGCGGAGCATGGTATACTAGGGGCTAGTCATGCACCGTTGCCGTCCGCAACGTCCCCTCCTCCTCAACCAGCCATCTGTGCATTCCTTCCTCCTCTCAACACAGCGCGCGCTGCGCTCGCTTCTCCCCTCCGCGCGCCGCGCAACCTTTAGTTTTACGTGCGCCAGCTGTATGCTAACGCGCGCATGCGCAGGCCGGGGCCGGAGCTTGCTATAAATAGCCGAGTGTCGGGGCGCGCCGCCCTTCGTCAGTTGGTTTGTGCGGTCGCTCCACGTCCGATGTAGCTGGTGAAAATGTATGCTAACGAATCCGCAAACACACTTACTGACTTCCCTTTCAATAGCGTCAGCCAATGTGTTGGCGGAACCGCAAGCAAATCCGAAGACACTTCGTCCGTGGACAAGGCAGCGCTGAGAACAGCTCGCGATGCGGAACGCAAACGTCGGCGTCGAGCGGAAGATCCCCAGCTTCGAGAACGTGAAGCCGCTGCGAGGTGTAAGCATCGGCAAGAGAATCCGGACGGTGAAGCCGCGTGCAAGCCTCGACGCCTCGAAGCCTATCTCAATGCCTCCCGTGAGCACGAGCACGCCGCGACAGTGGCGTGGCGAGCCAAGCAGTATGCCACGCCCAACGCTCGCTTCAAGCGTGACTTCCTCGACCGGAGCTTCAGCCACAGCTGCAAGGTGTGTGATCGACTTTGGTTCGACAACAACTTGACGCGGATCGGCAACATTGAGAATGAACTCCATAGTTCCAAAGCGTTGTCGGTTCTTTGCTATGCGTTTGGAAGCAACGCCGACGAATTTGCCTACTACGTCGTGTGTGCCACGTGCAAGCAGTCATTAATTGCCGGTAGAATTCCATCGCTCAGCGTGAGTTACGGCTACCGCTACCCGCTCCGACCGGAACATCTACCCGAGTTGAACGCTGTCGAAGAACGGCTCATCCCTCTTCGACTCCCGTTTATGGGTATACGACGCTTCACTCACGGCAACGAACAGAACGGAATCAAGGGCCAGGCAGTGAACGTCCCCATCAAAGTTCCAGTCGTCGAAGACCTCCAACTGCGGCCCGGCGCTAAACAACGCGCCAACGGCGAGCACTGCGTCGCCAGCGTCTGTGGAGTCGACGTCATGACGATGTACGTCGCACCCAACCTATCACGTGCCGCCATGGAGAAGTACGTCGACGAAGCCGTGGAAGATTACCTGAAACAACGACCGCAATGACGACCCTTGGTGATAGTTGGCGACTTCAACGTCAACGTCATCAAAGACGATTGGGTGGTCGACTACATTGAGTCGCGGCACTCGCTGAAACGACCAACGCACGACAGCAAACATCATCCGACCACGATTCGCGGGACGTGCATCGACCACGTCTTTGCAAATTTCGACCTTCGACGGCTGCAACCAGACCAACTCACCTTTCCCTTTACGGACCGTGAATCCATCTTGCTCAAAATACCCAAAGCGTATCATTAATAAACATCGTCTTTCGCAGCATACGTGCGTGCGTATTCACTCGTGTTCACTCATAACACACACGCATGTCACAAATTACAAACCAAATTTATCGCAGTTCAACATTTATGCTCTGCATGCTAATCAGTGACCAGAAACATGAATCTAAGTAATCTTCATTGAGGCACTACTTTCGCGAAAACGTTCACTTAAACCTCTTTGCTAGTACTTATTAGAAATGCCTGAAAAGTCGTTTATAGGCTTTAGAAAGTCATTAAAAAAGCCCTTTTGAACATTTACTTCAGGCTAATATAAAAGATACTGCCATTAAGGTTGAAGACAAAAACAAGGTATTTGCCAACATCGTGCCTTTACGAAAAGCTTCTGTGCGGCTATCAAGACTGATGGGAATAATGTTCATACAAAGCGACAAAAAACCTGTGTGTGTGTGTGTGTGTGTGTGTGTGTGTGTGCGAGCGTAAAACCATTGTCGTTGTCTAAATCTCCAGCTCAATGAGCTTCGTCAGTTTGACACCTTCAAAAAGAAGGTATTTTAGTTATCATGGCCTAAATAAATATCTCTAAACAAAATGTGGTGTAAATGAATTAGCCAAGTATGAGTGTGACCAGAGAACTTGTTGACTTTCAGAAAAGTGAGGAGGGGGAAGAGAATGACAAAGAATCTCTATTTTAAGACCAAATGTTCATTTACCTAAGAAAAAGTGCGTGGACGAAGAATCTCAGCAGTGTAAAAAGGGAAAAGCTCGCCTAATTTTTGGTCCACGCGTACCTGAGGACAATGGGAAGGCGCCCATTGCGAAGGAGCCCTGTAGATTTGCCGGGCGCTTCTTCATCGGGCCAGGGTGTAGTTGGTCACAGGAGTCGCAGAATAGGGACGTTCTGCGTTTTCCTTGCACATAAATTAAATGTTTTCAGCAGAAATGTCACCTAATCTTTTTTTTTACATTGCCAAGAGTGTATTTTCACGCCAAATTTCGCTGAGTGCGCAGTTTGGGCTGGTACAAGAATAAATAAACGCGTTCAATGTTTGAGGCATTGCATGTCGACCTTTGCCCCGCATGCTTCGATAACATCGATTCTCAAGATGTATGGAATGAACTCATATGCCTAAAAAATTACCTGTCACGAATGTCTTCCCCTCCCGGGTGTCCGATTGATACACGCGCACTTATACATTGAGTGCGCAGATAAGGTTTCTTGTCTTCTTTCTTTTACGTCTTTGTGCGCCTTCGTTCTAATTAGACATCGTCTGTAGCCTTTAGACTTCCTTTTTGTGGGCCTGTTTTAATGTGCAGTCTTTGAGAATAGCAAAATTTATACCGTGCCCTGTTTGTGTTATATTTACTGGTAAATAATGGAGAAGGCGTGTAACATGGCAGAGAGACATCCCGATAAAGAAAGCTCGTTTTGGTACTGGTTGCTTTACGGTTAAATACTACATGTTGCAAGTTTGACACAGGACCATAAACTAAAGAACACTGAAGCAAAGACAAACGCTACACAGAGGCTTGTTCTGTGCTTTGGTGTTCTTTATTTCTTGGTCCTGGGTTGATCGAATCTGTGCCATTCAGTATTTAGGGCAAAATGACATTCTCTCTTATATTTCTAAGCAAATATAATAATGACATTATGCCCCGTACATTGGTCCTACTGCCGTTAATGTAGATTATCCCGAAATGTGGCTTCTATGATCAGCACGTCCGAAGTTTCTGCAGATACCACGCAATGCTCAAATTGATTTCTGGAGAAACACCGCAAACGCACTAGATAGTTACTGACGCCGATTTTGTTTTAACTTTCGGCGAAGCATTACGTGGTGCTTTGACGTGCTTGTGAAGAATGAGTACTTTCTCCGCATCACAGTCATCAGACTCGTTAAAATTGTGTTTACTAGTGATATTTATGATAGTACGTAAACAGGATTCACCTGTATATGATTACAGTAACAATTTTATTTCTTATAAATGCAGTTTAGTTTGATGAAACTTGTCAGGCTAAAACTATCTAAGGAAAAATGCACGTTTTTTGCATGTGACAAATTATTCAGCTCTTTTATTTGTGTCAGTGTTTAAGTTGGCCCAAAGCCTTTCCAACACCAAAAAGTCGCTGTGCTGCTCCCTTGATCAGATCGCGCAAGATCTGCATAAAGTCCATGCGACTAATTGAATCCTCGATCGCATACTGGCCCGCAATCCTAGTCAATATCTTGGACATAATCTCAGCTGCCTTTTCTTTCAGTTTTTGCTGGGCTTCCGCTGCGACTCTCTGGATGTGGCCCTTGGCTTCAGTGAACGCGTCTTGTACGGATGACGTTGCCTTCTGTGTGGCGTTCTTCAGGGCTTCTGTTGCTTTGGCCCACAGATCACGAATGAAGTACTCGTCACTCTGAAGAAAGGGACAGCAGCGTGAGTAGGCCGTTATAAAAACACACGCCAGTTGTGTGCAAGCACATGCTATATCAGATTTTACCACCACGTGTTATGAGAAACCGCTACCTTGTATTTACCTCATAATACTTTAAAAGGAGCCCCACTTGTACAATCATTAAAACGCACTGTATGAAAAATTACTAAGTTATATTTATTGTCTTACTGCAATTCGTATTTCTGTACCTAGTCTTATTGACCTTCAATAGGGCTTTGTAAAAACTCGGCATCTAAGCAAGATCTAGCAGTAGTTAATGACACACAAGGATTCTGTCTCGACATTTATATAGCTCAGCGAGTTTGAACGATTGCGAGTTACCCATGGTGTGGACGTTGCGGTCCTTCATAAAGCATTTCTTCCCTTCCTTCGTGTGTGTTAACGGTAAGCAGGTTTTATATAACATCATGAAATGCTGACAATTGTGAAAAGGAAACATCTAATGCCACTGCATATGAGTAGTGTGAAACGAGGCACAATAGATGGAAGAATGTATTCAGATTACGTGAATAAATATTTACCGTTCGTCTCAGGCCTAAAATACTTCTGCTACATAAAAATGAAATTATTTTAAAGTGAATACTAAGTTCATATCCATACACTTGGCACACCTCATTCCCTTGTTCATTGATGAGAATGTTTTCAATGCGAGCACGACATGCGAGATTGTTTTACAGGGCCTACTATCGGTGAAGCAGCATTCACTCCATTGTTAACAACTCACCGCAGCCTTCAGGTCATCGTCGTCGGCTAGCATCTCTGCCACCTCTTCAAGGATCGCACCCAAGTATGTGGCTTCCTGGGAGGCATCTTTGAACACTACGTCAACTCTTGATGTTTGGTCGCGAAGGGTATGTGCATTCACTGAAAATAAAAAAAAACTGGTCAGGAGACGTTCTGCATCTTCAAACATAAGGAGCTTATAATAAATTATTTTCCACCACTTTCCAAATTCAGGCTTCGGAAAGACACTATCACGATGAACAGTTGGGAGCATCGCCTGAAACAGCGCCGGAATTGACAATTCTCTTGCTACGTACTAATGCGGGTGGCCTCGACCAGCCTTGTAATGCTTCACCCAGCCGTAACTCATGGCAAGGCGAGCAACATGACGGGCTTTTTTAACACTGTTTTTTGAGTTCATGATTATTCATTAACCCCAATTGACGGAGAACGTTACTTGTCTACGCTCATTGTTGAAATTATTTCTGTACGTACCTGTAAAAGCGACGAACACCAGTAGAGAACCGATGGTGAAAATCGACCTCATGGTGACTGCAACAAGCAAAAGACGTAAGTTTTACCGGTGCAAATGACTTTGTTCAAAAAATGGTTTAAATTATATAAGGTGGAAGTAGTCCTTCGCAGCCCTTCAATAAGCCTATTTCGATATAGGTTTACACAAACGAAACATATTTGCGGTCACCCTGTCGTAGTTGAGCCAAGTATATTCGTCATGCTATTGAACAGAAGGAGTGCTAATATGCGGCGCTTCGACACGCCATGGTGGTCTGGTGACTAAGGCACGCGGCTGCTGGACTTAAGGGCGCGAAACCAAATATCGGCTTGAGGCGGCTGGATTTTCGATGGAAGCGAAAATATTTGAAGTCCGTGTGCTTAGATATATGTTCATGTTAAAAAACTCGAGGTGTTGGAAATATCCTGAGCCCTTTACTACGGCGTCTCTCATTACCATATGGTGGTTTTCACACGTTGAATCCCAAATATAGAAATATAATATGCAGCGCTTACACTTCGTGGGAAGTGGATTTGTTGTCTTCAGCATTATTGCCTAGACTGATGTGATTTTATTTCTAATGTATAGACATGCACGCGCGTGACTCAGCTTTCGTTAGTAGTGAATTTCACGTTTAGAATATTGCAAAGCGATTATAAGTAATTCCGTCTTCAGTATTCCATTTCCCACATGTGTCAGTAAAAATAGATATGACCATTTTTAAGCGGGTAGCCACTTCTACTTTCACGTTGACTACTGTGCCGCGGGCTAGAGGGAGAAAAAATTAAGGCAGCTTCGCACTAAGTTTGCCAAGCCCGAATGAAGGGCGGAGCTGGGTTGCCTTCTTAGTTTGTCCTCACTTTTCTTTTACTTCTCCCTGTCTTTCATTCTTTCTTTCTTCCTTTCTTTCTTTTTTTCTTTTTTCTTTATTTCTTTCTCTCCTTTTCTGTCTTCGGTCTTTTCTGTCTATGCTTATTTATTTTTTTTATTGCTTACGGTCTCTTTACCCAATTCTTTCATTTTCGCGCATCTTACTTTATTTTTAATTTTCCTCTTTCTCTCCATCTACAATTCACCCTTCCTTTTCAATTCTATTTATCTGTGTTGTTCCACTCATGTTACGCCTATCGCACAAGCTTTTTGTGAACTGAACATCTACCCCTCTTTCATGTTGTCGAGAACATAAAAGATGTTTAGCATGTGATTTAGAGACGACAAGCTTCCCACAGTGGCCTAATTTTGGTCCCTGGCCTTTCGAGAGTAAAGATTTGAAGTAAAAAAAATACTGTTCTAAGAATGCGTCGTAATTGATCCAAGAACTTGCATGCCCAGCGGTAAAAAAAATAGTTTCAATAGCGACTCTTCACCAGTATTTTCCGCGTTGAGTAAACGATACCACGCACTCGATATCTCGGGCAAGTTGACATCATGTGTTCGGGCAAAATGCGCTGCCGGATGTTGACAACAAAAAGACAGTACGAAACGTATAAAGGCGCTATGTATGCGTCTTGGTGATCAACAAAACACTAGAAGAGCTAGAAAAAGAAGACTGCTCTTCGGCGTGAGCGCCCGCTCATTGTGCAACACGTGCAGCCTTACGGCAAGCGATGACGATGGCATACTATAGCACAGCCCCTGAAGTGTTTCTCCCTGAACACGTACATCTACTTATTAAGCGAAATGTCACTTACCAACGTTACAGGTACACGGCAAACTTCCACATATGAATTGATCTTGACTGATAGGCCACAAGACATGCTTCCATCTTTTATAGGGGAAAATCAGGACCCGCTTCTTTTTTTTTGAATCAATACATTATTCCCTCTTTCCAGAATGAGGGTACTAGATAAAGACCCAGTATGCACCGCACATGTTGCGCGTATCTCGAGATATGTCTTCAGTGCTATTGTTCGTAGATCTGATTCGGACGTCCTTCTATAGTCAGTCACAATGGAATACGACCTCTGCTCCTGCATCTTGCGGCCTTCTTGTGAAATCACCTTTGGAGTTTAGTTGAACCCTACTACGCTTTATTGAGCAATAGCGTTCCGATAGAGCTCTAGGACTGAAGCAGCTTACGTGTAACCTGATTCTATACTTTGAAGTAGGATCTTTAGAAATGTGGCATGTGATTCCTTCGTAACATGACTCAATTGAGACAAATCCTGTGGTAGGCAACATTGCCTGCTACTGAAAAAAAAAACTCGCATTATGCCTTTGTGGTTATAGAAGTAAACAGTTCATATGGAAATGGTGTATTGTCTACAATCTATAGTAGTGGTCAGAACTTTTTATTTTACACAGAAGAGATCCCATGCTTGCTGGTGTGTTTTTTGATGGGACTGTCCTTTAACTAATATGCTGATGCTATTGAAACGCTGTTTAGTGGAGTAATACGGATGACTTAGAACATATGGGAATTTTAACGTGCTCTGACATTGCACAATTTTATTCAAAGAATTTAGGAAGACATTTTTATAAGCAAAATAAAATCACCGCCGGGCACTGTGTAGTTGTTAAGAGCTGATACTGATCCGTGCTGTCCTGGTGTTTGTTACTGGGCAAGTCATTCATTTGTCTAAAGTTTGCCACCATAATTGTTCTTTATTAGTCCTGTCCTCCTTTCTTATTCTATATTTGTGTGACTATCCAGTGACAATCCTTGCAATTTTTTTAGACAATTTTGTCAAATGTCAGTGCTAGTGAACTGTGGCTATGTTTGGTGAATGATGATATGGAGGGTTCTAAAATGTTCAGAAAGGTCTGCACTAATTATTCGAAAGCGTACAAGCTTTGATGAATAACTAGGAATTTGCGTAATAAAAATCAATATCTGAAAGACATTTCTTCGGTCTCCGCGTAAAAGGTTTCACATATGATGATTATCTGTAAATATAGTACTGTACAACTCCGTAAAAGTGTAAGCTTGTATTGGAGTACACTGTGTTGTATGAATACGCACTCTATGCGTACATGAGTGCTGATACTTGCTCTTTTTGCACGTTATCAGAGCAAAGCCTTACATAAGACATTTATTTAGTCGAGAAAAAATATCCTCGTATTGGCTCATTTGCCCCATAGTTCATATTCACACGTCATCTAATTCTCCTAATCACGTCAATCCTAATAAGGTTCTTTTCACGAAACCGCGAAGATGCGTCCCTATTTCTCTGATGGCCAGGTAGTTCTAACAAATTCAACTCATCCGAGTTACACAGTTCATAATAGTGACTCTAAACACGACCGTACGAGGCAAGGAGGTATAAAGCTCCACAGCAATACACTCGCAAATTTTCGTTTCCCCGTTGAAGTCGCAGCAGCACTTACACGAGTGACTTGACCTGCTGATGCTCTTTCTTACAGTGGTGAAATTGATAGATATGTGGGGTTTAACGTCCCAAAACCACTATATGATTATGAGAGACGCCGTAGTGGAGGGCTCCGGAAATTTAGACCACCTGGAGTTCTTTAACGTGCACCCAAATCTGAGCACACGGGCCTACAACATTTCCGCCTTCATCGGAAAAGCAGCCGCCGCAGCTGGGATTCGAACCTACGCCCTGCGGGTCAGCCGCCGAGTACCTTAGCCACTAGACCACCGCGGCGGGGCTTACAGTGGTGAAATATTGCTACAAATAACCCCAACGTATGCTGCACAGCTAAGTGTGAAATACTGTTGACGTTATTGTGATACCTCCATAAGATGACTGAATAATTTATTACCTCCGTAACACTGTTCCTAGGGTGTAAGTTTTTTGGTCGAACTGATAGTGGAAGGGCAACAAATCTTTTTTCGTGACCCCCCTCGATTTTCACGTAGGAAATTGCCGAGTCTATAGTCAACTTGCTATACAAGGTGATTGCCCATAGTAAACGCGGCACACACATAGCGATTTGTGCTGTTAAAGATGCTTAGAAAAATGTAGTAGAGAATCAACAAGCATCATATTGTGCCATGGTAACACGCAAGTGTTTTTTGTCCGGATTGTTGTTACGTAGTGGTGCTACAGAGGTATTTGCCTGAGTTATTAAATCCAGGTGAAGCCACAGGCACATCATGTGAAGGGTTTCTGTAGATGCTACGCTGGTAGGTAAGTTTGTGTTATAAATGTCACCACAGTTATGCGAGAGACGGTGATTTCCTCATGTTTTTGTTATCGCTTTAGTGTCGGGGATTGCGCTTCTGCCACAGGAATTCCCCTGTCATACGTTACAATGGCTGTACTTGGTTGCTGCAATGATTATTGGCGCCGGTATCAGTGCCGATACGGGAGGTCACGGGTTTTCTAAAGGCGGTGTTCGCGGGAGCCATTTCTCCGCGATTTTTAGGGGCGAAACTCCTTATAGCGGCACCCGTTCGTCCCCCGTATTTTGTAACAAGTATAGCATTTTGACCTCCAAGGTAGTGCCGGTGAGAGACTTCTTCTGTGCGTTGTTGAACAATAAAAAATAGTGCTCAATGTACATGTCAATGGCTGCTAATGAGGAATGAGAGACAGCAGCATTTGGCTTTTAGTTAACGCGCAAGCTGCGATTACCATTAGCAGCCATTGGCATGTACATTGAGCACTATCTGACAAGAAAGGGTTGCTACGTTATACTCGCTGGGTGTAACCTCCTTAGCTTTAGAAAGGTTTAGCGAGCGTTAAGCTGCAGTGCCATGAATAAAATGAACTTGTATATACCATGAATGAACCCGAGGTGGTTAAAAATGGGAAGTAGATACGAAGCGCAAGCCGTAAGAAAGTGAAAGCCGAATTCTCCGCCTCTCATTTCCCATTAGCAGCCATTGGCATGTACATTGAGCACTATCTGACTGAAAAAGTTTGCTACGTCATACTCGCTGGGCGTAACCTCCTTGGTTTTCAAAAGGTTTAGCGAGCGTTCGGCCACAGTGCCATGAATACAGTGAACTAGTATATACCATGAACTCGAGGTGGTTAAAGGTGGGAAGTGGACCCGAAGCGCAAGCCGTAAGAAAGTGTGCGTGTGCCACCTCTCGTTTAGTCCTTGGAATGTCCGCTGGATGTCGGTGCTTCTATATGGGGAATATATAATGAAAAGATGTGAGATGGTGGTACTTGGAGTGTTGAATAGATGGACGAACGGACACATAGACAGATGCATGGATGGACGCATGAACGGACGCAGGGGCGGCTGCATGGACGAACGCAGGGACGGACGCAAGAACAGACGCACGCACGGACGGGCTGATGGACGCATGGACGGTCACACTGACGGACGCATGGACGGACGGAAGCAAGAACGAATGGATGGACGAATTCTTCACCCCACTCTCCATCATTCACTCCGTGGATATGCTCCATTTTTTTGAGAACGCAGTCAACCCGGTATCCGCCATACAAATAATGTTTGGCTGGTCCTAGTCGTGAAGAAGATAAACAATTTCATGGCAAACCAGGTGGCCTACGGGTGTCTGTATGTTTATTATAACCGGGAAATTTCATTCTGGTTAACCTCCCTGCCTTTCACTTAACCGCTCTTTCTCGTTCTACTTGCGAAATCAAAAACCAAGCTTTCACAATAAAGCTGTTCAAAAACGTAGCACTCTCTTATTTCAACGTGGACTACTGTTCTTACTCAATGCTACTGTTGGTGTCAGTAGAAACACTCTCGCTACTGTTCAATTGCCAATTGATGTCAAGCCAGCGGTGTATCGTTGGTAAGAATACCTTTCAGCGGAATGACACAGCTGTCATACTGGTGCGAAGACATGCTGGCTTGACCCATGTGCGCTGCTCAATGTAACAGTGCATGCACAATGGATGCCCTTTTCTGCCATCGTCCCCAGTTGGACTAAAATTAGAGGTAAAGCATTACTTGGCGTGACTCAGTAATTGTCGATTCATCTATTTATTTATTTATTTACTTATTAATTTTACGTACTGTAGACTAACTGCTTGGTCCTCGTTAGAGGGGCAGAAGAAACATAAAACGAACTGTAACAACGATACATGAGTAGGTTCACTTAAATTCTCATCAGTACGCCTATTAGCCCCGAGAACAAACACTGGCGTCGCGGCGGTCGCGGTGACAGCACGTCGCGGCACGAACTCGCCAGCTCCGCTAGCGCTTGTTGCCTTTTTCAACGTCCGCCGTGTCTGCACTCTTTAGCGATACGTTGATGATTATTGTTCCATTTTGCTACGCCGATTTCTCAACATACAAGGTGCAAGGTTTCGCAACCAGTGAAAGTTTTTAGAGCTGTTAGAAGTTTCCATAATTTAGCGTAGGATAGGGTGACTCCCGTCCGAAGGGAAGATTTACTGTGAACATGGTGATGCAAGACGTTCGTTGTTTTTATCACGTACACGACACAGTGAGTGCGAACAAAATATGTAAGTGGTACTGCTGATATTACAACTAGGCATAGACGCCAAGATTAGAACATGTATTTGCCGAAGTATTCAAAAAATCGGGATGTTTTCAATTCACTAATACATTGCGCTTTACCGTGCATGTTACGCCTGCATCTGCGAATAATTTAAATGACTTGACAGAACGTCACTTTCTCAGCAGAAGACATTATGAATATGACTGTCATAAGAACTCACGTAACATATTCGTCAAAAAAAATAATACTGCGGCACACACAAAGTTTTCGGAAATAATGAGATATTTCCGTTCACTGGGTTCATATATGTACAGATTTCTTCTCAACAGTCGCCAGGGATTATGTAGTCGTCCTATACCATGATTTCAGTGAAATGCTCGAGTGTTCTACCGCCGAGTAATAAACGCTAATGGGAGCTTCACCTGGGAGCGCCGCTGATAGCAACAATTTCAACACGAACGTCAGAAAATCGAATTGAACTGTTTTTTTGGAACACTCATGGACGTGGCCCGAGCAGTGGCGTAACCTGGCTATGGTTCACCGGGCCTTTCTTCTACCCCTCAGTTTTTTCTCCATTCAGAAAGAAAGATAACCGTTTCAAGTCGGTATACTCTCCCCCAACCCCGCAAAAATTTGCGGGGTTGGGGGAGAGTATACCCCC
The DNA here is from genome assembly GCF_043290135.1 of Rhipicephalus microplus. NCBI lineage: Eukaryota > Metazoa > Arthropoda > Arachnida > Ixodida > Ixodidae > Rhipicephalus > Rhipicephalus microplus. Next base: position 128,621,608 of record NC_134700.1, read on the forward strand.
CTATAGGCTTCTGGACCCATGTAATAGCCGAACAACCTTCGATTCGCTGGGGGGATGATTGTTCTCGCACGTCATGTCCACCAAGAGGTAATCAACTGCAATGAAATATAAATAATGAGTTACCTATCGAAACTGGTAGTTCGAAGCGCGGCTGCACCATTGCTACGATTCCGCACGAAGACAAAATCTGTCCTCAATAATAATTTCCGCACCTAACCTCAAGCACACGCAACCTCAATAAGTTCGGTCAACTAAAGGTTCACAATTATTGCGAAAAAATATGGAACTAAACATAGTGTTGAGCGAGCCCGTATTTGAAAAAAAAACACACTACAGTGGTGGCGGTATTCTAGGGCAAGTGCCTTCTTGAATAGTTTGCGCTACTCGATGCTTCACGCGAGTGCGGGGCTTAATACACTCGTAAAAGCATTGTCCGTAGATACGTGAATTTCTCCGGTACAAGTTACTCTCGAAGATGAGAAAGCTTGATAACCCGTAAACGAATCAACCTTGCTCATCTCAACCCTACAATTTAAATATGGTGTCCTAATTCCTTCTCAAAATCACACGGTTATGTGTCAATGCGTTTGTTGTATCCAAACAGAAGCGGGTTGATTATTTTCACACCCCTCGGAATGCGGCTGTCGTCGACACGAATGGAATACATCATCAGGACTAGCAGCGTGACACAGACCTTTTCAGTCATCTCACATTGCTATACGACCAAGTGCGTGATTGTGCAGAAGCAAAAGTAAACTCTTTGTTGTCTTACCTGAAACCTTACTGAATCTGTTTTCTTCATTCATCTGCAGCTTGAGACAAGCGAAAAGGGAACGCAAACATTGAAACAGCGCACGAAGCAAGCGCATACTTATGTAGACACACCGCGGCTCACATCGAAGAGTCCGTGCCATGACGTCATCCGCCAGGGGGCGCCACTCCAACTTCTCAGGGCAACTAAAAACAGTAGGTGTGGGAAACAAGAATAATAGGAATAAAGTAAATTTGAACAACGAACACACAATTCTCTAACGTCGTAGCAAAATCTCTTCCAAAAATCTGCTCACGCAAGAAATACCCGGTAACCGGGCATGCAGCGAGATTTCTTTTTGGTGTAGGGCAAAACCTGAATATTTAGAAGAAAGTATTTTCATGACAAATATGAAGAAAGTTGCCCGGTAATATAGAGAGAGCATAATCATTATTAGAAAATTAGAACAATGTGAAATACAGCACAATAGGGGAGTTAATCAGTGATGGGAAGCAAGCAAATTTTGACACTGCAGTAAAGCTAGTGCATGTGCACCAGAAAGAATGCTTTCCTACCAAATATTATCCACCAAGAAGGGTCATACACGGAGTCATTAGCCGAAAAATGACTAAAAAAAGAAAAAGAGGGGGGGGGTGGAGGTAACGGAAACGAATAGGTGGTTAACTTACGCATGTGAAGCAAAAAAAAGGGTATTGTACGCCTTCTATGCCGAAAGTCTCACACTTTGTTTTTACAACAGGCGTGCGAAAAAAAAAGATAGCCATCTTATGGCAATAATTTTCACACAAAGAACACACACAATCAGGAAACACTTTTGTTGGACAACAAAGAACTAAAGCACTTAAGTTTTCCTGGCGCTAGAGGCAGAATGCTAACATACATTTTAACAGGCCATACTAAAGAACGTCATTGATTGATAGATTTATTCATTCATCAATTGATTCATTGATATATTGATTCATTGGTATATGGTGTTCAACGTTTCAAAACCACCCTATGATTATAAGAGACGCTGTAGTGGAGGGATTATGACCACCTGTGGTTCTTTAACATGCACCCAAATCTGAGCACGCGGGCCTGCTGCATTTTGGCTTCCACCGAAAATGCAGCCGCCCAAGTTGGGATTCAATCCCACGGCTTGAGGGTCAACAGCTGAGTATTTTAGCCACTAGACCACCGCAGCGAGGCCAAAACAATGGCATTGTCAGTCTTTAATTGATAGTGAAGGTGAATGCAAGAGAAATAAAAATGAACATGTCGCCTAGCTGAAGAAAATAGTTCATGCCGCAGTTATCAAGTGTCATGGTTCATTCATAAACACAGCGATGAATTCTTCGACACTGACTTGTATCCGCTGAATGGACGTTAGCGCCAGACCATCAAGCCAATCCTCAGCCATTTCTCAAATACGTTTTCACTTTTTTCAGTGTGGAGAAGCTACGTTCCGCAGCATCTGTACTGAGTGAGAGCATTGTCAGTATCTTCAGGAGTGTGTGGATGTACGGGAAGCGGACCTTGTCACCTTCAGCTATAGCGTCCATCGCAAAGTGGGGAAATTCATCCTCTTGGGTGTCTCGTCATTTAGCTTTTCATATTTCGCATTCACATTTCAGTGTGAAGATGTGACACATCTTTCAGGTAAACGTCGAAGGACGGCTGCACAAATTCGAGTTTACCTTTAGGGGCGTGCTTTGACAACACAAAAATCCAAACTTTGCAATATTCAGCGATTATTTGCAAAGCGCCGTTTGCGAAAAGATTTTAGGTCATCTATGTACGGAATGAACAAGGCTTGCCTATAGTACTTTTCCACAGAACAACAATCGTATTTTAAACGGCATCTCTGTGTTCCTACCACCCATTGAATCTTGCACTTCACTCTGAACTAGACTGCTCTATCTTGACATGAAAAAATATTTTGTGGAATAGTTCCCATCTCTTCCAGCTTAATCAGCACCAAGTCAACGTCCTTCAAGCTGACGCTCTTGTCAATATATGGGCTCTGCAGATACACAGACAAGTGATGGACGATGCCTAGTAATGTCTCACTAACAGCAAGGCATATAAGAAAGTTGGGAGAACAGATTCGACCATGGAGGCAGTGGGTGGTGGACGTGGTAGTTATATGTCACGAAAATCAAAGTGTCCATGAACTGTTCAAGTAAGCGAACTATATCGGGGAGCGCTTCTCCAAAGAACGCAACTGAATCAGAATGTTTCAGCCACCGTGTTTACTAATAACGGCACAACCGGTCGACTGACATTTTAGACGCTTCTAAATGTTTTTTTCTCATGACTGCTGTTATTTTGGGTGACATCCACAAGAAATCGCCCACCTAGATAGTTGCACAAAGCTCGTTAAATGTTTGGGACAGCTGATGTGTCCCTCAAAAAAGTATCAGGGAGTGCGACTAGAAAATCATGTTCAAAGCAGCTTGAAAGTCGTTCTTGAAGCGCACCTGCACACCTGGAGATAAAAGACATTCTCCTCTTTCCTTTACCTTTCTCGGATTTTCATTCTCGCAGCTGGGTAGTCGAGCCATCTGATTGGCAGGAGCTGCAGACATCAGGTGCCTCAGAGTTGTCTGACGGCCGGCTATATTATTCCTCTACTTCTCTACCCTCATGAGATGTAAATAAACCTCCGTCTTTCCAACAAGAGTGCATCGCCTGACTACAGGGGATGGGCCTAGTGACAAAGGCCAGCTATCAGTCCAGACCGGCGGGACGTGGTCTCAACAAACTAGAGACAGCGGTGGGAATAATCTGCAAGATCGAGAAATATCGAGAAATCGAAGTGGCACCCTCTTATTCCACTAACGAATCATGTGCACCTTTCCCCACAGCTTTTACTGTGCTGCGGAAACATGAACTATGCAGAAGCTTCCCTGGCTTCCCTGCCAAGGTCCAAGCACGCGGCGACGGAGGCACGGAGGGTAAGTCACTGAGGCGTCAGTTAGTGAAGTCAGTCGGTCAAAGGATAGCGTGGTTCGCTCCCCCATAGATAACGTGTTACATGATGTGGTTTGGTCATTCGTACAGTTAAAAAGTTTCAATAAATGACCCTGTGGGCGCAGTGATAAGACTTGAAGAGGCTCACCGAAAAGACATATGTGATCACCTCCTACTGCAAATGAGAACGAACCATAAGCGCTGCTGTCTAGGCGGAGTGAATCGTTCAGCCGGTGAACATGACAGGATGTTCACGCATACCCACGTAACAAGGTCAAGATAAGAGGCGGAGCTCGTGGTGAACATCCGAGTTGTTTTTATTACAAGCGTGTTGCGTAAATCAGTGCTTGTTTTTTTCTAAAGTCAACGATTACCACATTGCTGTTTTTGTAAACAATCAATACAGAACGTTCGAGCAAAGTGCCCTAGCACGTTCGTCAAACCGAACCAACACATGCTTAGGCTACGATAACTTTCATCATTTACCAGTGTCAACACCTTCGAGTGCATCAAACAAGCGGCGATACAGCAGAACGAAAGCTTCGGAAAGAAAGCTTCAGAACAAGAAGCAACGCATTACCTCGCACAATGTCGAAGTGGCTTGTCTGTACCAACTAACAGTGGCTATCTATTGTTTCCATCGCTTTTTTATGAGTTCTTGGGGCGAGTGAGTAAAACAGTGCTGCCGGTGAGCATTTATGGGTGTTGAACAGGCCACCAAAGAACAATTATTACACATTTCAAGAAGCTTCGTCCACCACACATACGAAAAACGTTGCTCTTTCACAACAAAAACAGAAACGCAAACAAAGCAGTACCACACGTACAACGACATAAATGACAATTGAGATCCCCTGCTTGCTTACCCGAGAGCGATGGTAAAGTTCGTCCACTATGGCGCTTCTGTCGGCGCGCAATGGACAAATAACTGCAGAGCCACATAAACATTCAAACAACAGGTGGGTACTGCGACCATACAAATTGTTTATACTGTTTACTTTTTCCGCCACACGGGCACCTTTCCGAATAGAGCGGCAGCGGGAAAGGAGTTGTGGGGTTCGCATAATCGCGAGCGGGTTAGGACAGGTTAATGGATCGTCGAAGTTGTCACCTTTCGTACTAAAGTTTTATTTTCCAACTCTGTGTATAGAGTGTCTTTGGCTGTCTTCCTCAGTGGATGGTCTTTGGGAATATCTAGAGGGGATCTGGTTGTAGGTTGGTGAGGCACAGGATGTCTTCTTTCCTGTACGGGCAATGGTTTCTCTGGTGCTTCAGATATGTGAGTGAGTGGTGTTTCTGTTCTGGTATTTATTCACGAGATAGACGCTGAGTTTCTCGGCATGTGTTGCCGCGCTTTCAAGATAAAGGTTCCTTGTTAGCTGCTCTTGGTTAGTTCTTCAAGTAGCATTTGTTTTTCATTTGTCTTAATGCACCGCCGCTGCCTGTACTTGGGCCTCTGTACTCTGTCATTTCTGCTGACAAAACGAATTTCGGGAGGGGAAGAAGAGAGAGGGCTTGCTTTTCTTTCTTACCCTGGTGCCTGCCTGTATCCGTCCTGCAAAATTACTGCTTCTAATCAATATTTGATGTCACTATGAACCTAAATTTGGTGATAAAAAGTGCGCCTTAATATCAGGAAGCTAATATGGGTGCTGATCAGCTTTACGGAAATTGTCTAAGCAGTAGCTGATTTGTCAGCATCTGTGCCATCGCTTGTTCCCAGGAGGATGCGTGTGTTTCTACGCATCACCAGGATTTCAGAGCTCTTTTAGTTTCCTAAACAAAACATTCTTATCCCCCTCTTTTTCAACTTTTTTCTTCTCGCTTTTTCTTTATTTCGCTATTTCCTCTATTCATACCCTTCCCGAACGAGTTGGCAGGCGTAGTGCCCTGTAGGTGGCAGTTGTCAGACTGCTCCCTCCCTGTTTTCTTTGCCTTCGTGTTTTCTAGGAACTCAAACGAAAATAATAAAGAATAAGCTCTATTTAAATCTATCTTTAACAGCGTGATTTTGTAAAAAAAATCAACGTTAGACGACTGATCTTTCTTTTACTTTATTACGAAAAAAGAGTAATGTCTTTGCATAGCTGCACAGGTGACACTTGTTATTTTAAACTCGAAGGGTACTATAAGACCATCCACTGGAACATCGCGGCACAATACGTGATCTCCAGCAAAGAGAGGTATTTCACGGCTTATTATTGTGAATTGGGTGCTGCTCTACGTCTGCGGTAGACGATTTTGCAAAAAATGTCCCTGTGCCTCTAACAGCGAAAAGAAATAACTGATCAGTCAATGATTCATCTAAACGAGGCTCTTTCATCAGTTATAGTGATCACTCAGCTTTTGTATCGAAAATATAATTCAATTTTTTTTGAAATACGTTTGTTGACACTGTGCAGTTAATGAAGGTAAATTTAAAGTAATTATCAATTTGTATTTCACTGCGTTTTCTCGATCGCGACTTCATGAACATCACTTTTATCTTAGCCACGTGCTACAGCGCAGCGTATGAATTCTCAAAGTCTGAGCAATGTTGAATTTAACGCAACAGCGTCAAAGAGCTTGTTTCGCAGGTATTACTGTGTCGGCGTGAGCATCATTGGCTGTGAGCGAAAAATCATCATCCTATGCGTGACTGAATAATAAAAAACGATTCAAATAAAATAAATAGCAGAGTGGAGACCAAACCAGTGCTGTTGATGTCCAAGTGGGCAGGAAAATCACGTCGTTTGCATTGCAAGCGAACGTTCAACCACACGGTAGTGCCTCTGTTTGTGAAAACAAAAAAAAAAAAACTTCTGAAGCTTGGAAATGCAATTAAAGTAGTTTTCATGCTTCACAAACACACGCGTCTTGTATACATGCTTCACAATGCAACAAAAAGTATTGCAGTAATTATGCGTGGTCCAGCGTCCGTTGCCAACGGGTGTCAGAATATGCGATTATCACAATAGGGAGTTTTAGTGCTGGGTACGCATTCTCTTGCGGCGTTGCGGGCCCAACCCATACCCAACCGGAATGCCTTTTAGTTGGCGCCACGGTGGCACGCACGCAAACGCAAGCCGCACGAAGTTTACACGCACTCGCAGCGCCATAGCGTCTTGTAGCGTAAGGGTTATTTAAGTTTTTTATAATTTAAAATGTTGAATGAAACATACATAATGATCAGGACACTTTTTTATTGTGTACAGTGGTCTGGTATACGCAAAAAAAGTGAAAAATACAAGGTTACTGTAACAACAGTGTGGACATCTTGTGACACTTCGTGCAACCACAGTCATGAACATGTTAGCTTACGCGTAGTGTTTTTGAGGTGAAAATGAATAAAAAGGTTACTCATTTGTAATATTGTCGCTGCGCAGTTTTTGCACTAGATGTACAATGCACATTGTTTCTGCAATAACGAAGTTTTGGTTGTCTGTTTCACTATGGCCGCGCTAGATGGCGCCACCTATTCAGCTGGTCGGGGGCTGCCATATGCTTTCTAGTTTCTATGTTTCAGGCCATTCTAGCTTTGGGAATCTAGCTGAAACCGTGTAATCGCTATAAGTGCTCGCACTTTGGCTTATTTTAACTCGACAGCTAGAGTATCTGCAGTGCGGATACCGTAAGTTCTTGCAAAGGTGGGTCTTACAAGGCAGCCGATCCATGCTGTCCGAGATTTCGCGCCTTTGTGCCATGCTATTTGTATAGTGGCTAGCCACTATAATATTTGCGCTTAAAACCTAAAAGTCAAAGTGGTGGCTCTGGTCAGCCTCGGCTTTGCTCGCCGTGAAGGTAACATGATGTGCCAGCATGTGCGCCGGGGCAGCTTATCTCCGCTAGGAGGCCAGTGGTGGCAGCGTTGTTTATGGCCGCGCGGACGCATGACCCTATTCTAGCCATCCTACCCCATCGCCCCAGCGATCTTGCGACGCATCTGTTTGGGGTTTCACGCATGCGCAATACCACCGCCCCAACGTCCTTGGTACGCAAGCCGCTTGGGTACCCAACACTAAAACTCCCTGAGGGCTCAGTGGTTGAAAGCTGGTACCCCACTACAGAAGCCACGCCGGCTACGCACCCATTTCTTTAAATCTACAGTGGGTGCATAGCGAATTCGAAGACGTTTCTTGCGCTAAGTGTTTGAAGTACGCACTAGGAAGAGAATGCCGCTGCAACGTTCGACTTCTAAAGGCGAAGCTTTATGGTCCTCTAATTTTTTTGTAGTTTCGCCTCTCCAGTAAGCTTGGTTTTTATTAGTTCTGGAACACTTTGTGGTTACTGTTGGCTTACTTCAATGTATACGCGATGAAAACCATGGCTCCTATGTTTCAATGAGAAACTGCTAATATGTAACGGCATTAGGCAGTTATAAAAAATACTTACGAAAACTTTTTGCTTGCTTTGTATCTGCAATCTTCATGTCACCAATAGCGAAATTGTTCGCGAAGTATCTTAAGCGAACGACGCTGCATGGCAGAGAATAACTTCACCCTTAGCTGAGATATGGCTTATTGCAAACGCAGCATTAAGATAGTTTCCGGGATGTCCGAACTATTTAGCCACAAAATGGAGCATGAAGAGAAAGTTTAATAATATTTTCAACGACACTGCTTTGCATAAGCAAAGTAGAACGAGAAAAGAAAGGAAAAAAGCACAAATACTCCCTTCGCTACAACAGCTTTGCGGTAAGAATTACTGGTTGGAAAAATAGCATCGCCCGAATATGCAGGAGCATGAAGCTCGTTAAAAAATGCAGCTATGGAAGAAGGAACGATTTAGTCGGTTGGCATGTTCCTTTGAAAAATTACTTGTCGAAAATATATCTATACTTAAACAAGCAAATTCGCGTCAATAGAGGTTCAGCATACATACAAAGCCTCTTTCTAAAACTAGGATTTGGTGATAATGTGATAGGTTCAGCCCCGTTAACCTCAAACTTGTTGTGAACAATAGGGATGTGAACTTTAATCGTTCCCCTGCTGTCTTTAAATTTAAAACAGGAAGATCAGCATTTCAGCAATGTTCAGTGGGGCAGTAAGAACGACGTTATTTGATAAAGATTAATCTAGGTACTAGATGTGTTACTTGATTTAATTTGTGGCTGTTCTACGCATACTTTCCGCTGCGAAGAACAAGCGGGTAAGATGTCGCGCACCCTTATTATGTAGAGGCATAGCCGGGAAGTGGCACGTACGGCCCGTTTCCTTCCCGAAACTTTTTTTTTTGTCATGGCATGGAGAGTGGTATGCACCATTTCAAGGGGGTTCTTTCCCCGCGATTGACTACGTAATTGCAAGACTGCCATCAACAACATGGGATACTCTTGGCGTACGTCGAAAAACCCGTTCTTTCATTCATGTGCGGCTCTTACGCCCATACCACGGCTGACGAATTGCGGGTATGAGTAACGGGTGATTCACTATTTATAAGAGTAGTTTTCACGCGTTCTGTATCTTCTAAACTGTGAAAAGGAGCAGCTGGCGCGATACAAATGCGCCACCGTCACTCAAACAGCTTATAATAAAACAAAATAAAATAAAAAGCAGAAATAGAGATACCATATTAATAATATTTGGGGTTTTACTTCCCTAAACCACGCTGTGATTCTGAGAGATGCCGTTGTGGAGGTCTTCGGAACATTCGATCATCTGGAGTTGTTTCACGTACTTTAGAGCGAAGATAACAGACTTCAAAAATATAACGCAATACCGCAGCTTATGTCGGAATCAAATCAGGGCGGGCGTCAGCAACGTTGCCAGTGAGGGAGAAATGTGGGACGACGAAGATGCCCAGCCAAGCGCTTGCCGCTGCGCCACTTAAATGACAAGCGTCTGGCGGTAACAGGCCGCATGACCAGTGTGACGGTATTTCAGCGGGAACATATGACGTGAATGGCGTTTTACGAAATGTTTTGAACGTTGACACACGCCATGCGTTCTGCGTTACAGTATTTTGGTGGGATATTTCACTTAGCTAGTGTTACATGATTTTGATGAGAAAATCTTGCTTGACCTGTGGTATACATCATTTTACGTTACGCGAATAGAGATAAAGTGATTGACGTAGCAACATGCCACATGTCAAGTTTTAATTGATTGGGCATCTTGCGAGTAGAGTAGCAAGAAGTATTCAGGTACATTTCGCTCGACTATAGCGTGAGAATTGAACGGGAACATTACAAGTTACTTGTGTTGCATTTTTCTAAGTACACGTTCTCCTTTTCATTTGTTTTCCTTCTGTCTAACTCTCTTTATTTCTCTCTTCATCTTTCCTTTTAGCTTCTTTTCTCCTTCCGTACTTGTTCGGTTACCCATGAGAGCCATTGCTCGCCACCCCAGAGAAATGGGTGCAGGAGTATTGGGAGTGAAACAGAAAATGAACCGGTCGAAAAGAATGAAATAATACATATTATTAGTATTATTATTATTATTATTATTATTATTATTATTATTATTATTATTATTATTATTATTATTATTATTATTATTATTATTATTATTATTATTATTATTGTTGCTTCTTTACGCAAATACACAAAGATGCAGGAAATAAGAAGGAATGCATAAGTGCTGGAATCGAACCCAGGTGGTCTGCGTGGCATTCAGTTATTCTACTTCATAGCTACGCCCTCCTTTGAAGTTGCTTACGGAAAAGCCCCAATAAAGGCGTTCTATCGCCGTGGCTTCAGTTGTGGATGCAGTGTTGGCTATCGGCCCGTGTAACTGAAATAAACAATTTATATCAACTTCTATGACTACCTTAGCTTGCGTCTAATGCTGCTCTGTAGATTAGGGGAAAGCATTCCTTGTTATTGGCATACCAGCAAACGCTGGCTTGTGGTGAAGTACAACATCTGTGCTGTCACATGAGAAAACCCATGCTATATATGAAGGGTACTACCCCGTGGACATCTGCACAGTCGAGTTGATGTGCTGGGTAAACCCACTATAACGCTCATGGCTAGGAAAAACAATCGCAGAAGAGACTCATTCCTCCTTCCAACTTGGTTTTCCTTAAATAAGTACTTTCCTCCATGAGCCACACATTTCAGCAAATGCATCTCTCCCACTCTGCACACACACACACACACACACACACACACAAACTCGCTAAGTGATTTCCCCAGATACAGGCATAACTCCTCACAGTGCACAATTAGGTCACTCCTACTGGCAGCACATAGTTTAAACCAATATAAAAATGCGCTATATACCACTACTCGCTCAGTGCTTCACATGCCTTTACGACCAGATTGTGTGATACCGTTAAAAAAGTACATCTGTGTTCCTTCCTCCTGTGCAGTTACACTTCTTCTCACGAGGCTTATGCTGTCCCCTAGAACAGCGACCTTTTATAGTACACTACACCGGCAGAGGGCCAGAAAAAGTAGATTTGCTGCAAAACCCCTCACGTTTACGGTACGCCATAATGCTAAGTGTGTGCGCAGACCTGTGGGCATTAGAATTTGGACAATGCAAGGCTAATCGTTTACTAGATGTATGCATGCATGTCCTGCTGGCTGCGGTTATTTTCTTATTTGGAAGCGAAATCGCGAGTTCCTCTCAGTACACCTAAGTTGTTCTCTAGCGGCTAGACCATGGATCTTGGCGGGGGCATGTCTGAAGCACCGTTCGGGGAGCTGATTTCGTTGTAGCTATGAACGAACTACTTTTGCCAGGTAAGTTGCTCAGGATTCATACAGAGTTTTCGGAACCAATACGTTGTCATTTGTCTTGCTGGCTCAGCCCCGCCGTGGTGAGGTGCTCGGCTGCTGACCCGCAGGTCGCTGGATTGAATATCGGCAGTGGCGGCTGCATTTCCAATGGAGGCGGAAAAGTTGTAGGCCCGTGTGCTCAGAATTGGGTGTACGTGAAAGAACTTCAAATGGTTGAAATTTCCGAACCCTTCCACTACGCCGTCTTTAATAATCATACGGCGGTTTTAAGACTTTAAACGTAACATATCAATCAATATCTTGCTGGCTCACACAATAATTTGCACTGAAAATTGCATTATTGCGTGGACACATTTAAGATCAGTGTCGCAGATGTACCTCTGTGAACGAACCGCTCTACTTTTCATAAAGGTATCAAGGACGCAAAAAACGCGTACCTTACCACTGAAGAGTGGATGACGTGCCCTTTTGGTGTCACCACTTATTGAATGCGCGGTTAGCCTTATAGCTGCACCGAATGTAATTGTCCCGTCAACTTGAAATTTCGCAACAGCATTCCACATTGATTGTGGTGTCTTTTTCTTGCCGCGAAAAATGCTGCCTTAGAAAAAAGGAGAACGAGGTTACGTAGTCTTTATACCTTTAGTCCAGCCGCAAGCCTCTAAAAGTGGTCTTGCGACGTCACATTTGCCATGTCTGCCCAATGTGCGACACATGCCGTTCAACGCCGCAGAAGACAGTGTGGCAGAAAGAAAATTTGCGCTGTGCTCAGGGTGTCAGCATTATGCTGTAAGAAAGTTTAATGATTCTTTAATGAGACCTAAATGAGCGAATTGCGATTGCGCTTGAAATGTTATTTTTATTATGGATCGACAGGGAAGTACTTACCATGAGTTGCGCTGCAGGCTTGCTACATCATCAGCTTGTGACAAGGCACATCGCACCGGCAGTCGAACTATACATTCAAACATTTACCCTAATTTGTCGATAAATAAGGTGCTTCTTCGCAAAAACTGTGTGCCATTTTCATGATTTAAAGAAAGGACCTTCCACAGTGACATATAATTGCATTCGCTACTTGTGCCTCTTCAGGAATACTTGCAATTTTTTTGTTTCTACTTTAAGCGGCGTGCCTTGGAAGTGTTAGGGTTCGTATCACCTCGACCTATTCACATATATATATGCGAAAAAAGAAAAAAAAGACAGTGGTTGTACAGAAAACACCATGGTCTCTCATTTCCTTTATATTACTTCTACCACTCTTCATTAACCATCCTCTGTTTTTTTTGTTCCTTTCTCTGTAAACTTTATTACTGCTCTCCGCTACAGTAAAGTTTGACAAAAGAGAGCATTTCTATGACTCATTTTGTCAAAAAAATATTTTCCGCTGTTACAGTGATGACGCGAAATCTCTGAACCGAAATTAAACGCAATTTGTTTCGTTTGTTTGTTTGCTTCGCAGCTTTATTGTCCTCATCTTGGAAGGTTGTCGAGAGCTTTTCCTACGAGAAGAAGTCGCTGGGCTGCAGCCATAACGAGGTCAACCAGTTTCTTCACAAAGTTGAAGCCGCTTTGCGCATCAGCCAAGGCATACTCTCCCGCTACCTTGCTCAACAATTTTGACATAATCTCAGCGGCCTTTTGCTTCAGCTTCTTTTGGGCTTCCCCGGCAGCTTTCTTGATGTTCTCCTTGGCTTCACTGTAAGCACCTTTTACGGAGTGCTTGAGCTTCTTAGTGGCGTTTTTCACGGCTTCCATAGTTTTGTTCCAAAGAGCACGGATGAAGTATTCGTTGGCCTGAAAAGTATTGAAAACTCAGAAAGTCCACCAGTACCGCGAACTCCATTTGCTTATTCAATTATAAATAAATATCGCTATATGAACTGTACAACAGAGTTTGCTACAACTCTTGATTTGCACATAAGAGCCGCAATGGTGACTACAACAACTTGTCTTGAAATCTAGCACGCAGCGTTTTTCATACAGGTGAGGTCTGTCCATACTATGACAGCCACAAAATAAAGTCTATCTGCTTGCTGCGTGAGCATATGATCATTTGCCTATCCTAAATGAAAAAAAACTTATATGGAAAGGAAGTGGTTAAGAATTGGTGCGCTCAATTAAAAAAAAAAGTCAATGAGCAGTTCGTAACAATCTGTAGTAATCTTTTCACGCAAAAGAAAATTAGGCAATGTTACTTTTTTTCACTACTACACCAAGGGCAAGCTTTTCCTGATTTCTGAAGTCGTTACATCTATATAAAACTAAGTTCTTCGTGAAGAAAAACTGACATATAATTTGGATCAGCAAGAGCTGAGCGTAAGTTGCCTTGTTCTAGACCCATGCAAAGAAGGCACCACATAGCATGTCTCAGGCAAGGAAAATGCAGGAGGCCTATACACACCACATCACCAAATTGTCTGCCACTTCTCCAACCAGCATTATTGCCAGGATGATACCTTATCTGACTTCAAGATCAGATACGGGGGACTGCATACGTGATTGTAATTTCACGAACGTATTAACGGAAGTGTACAAGAACATGACGACCATATCAAACCTATTGAAGCTGGCAGAATGGTTTTAAACTTAAGTGCTTCGGTTAGAAATTTGCTCTTGCAAAAGTCATCAAGCCACCTTACCACACCGAAATAGTTTTTTCAGTGCAGTGAATGCTTTACAGACGCCCTTGTGGCACTAGTATTGGAATCAGTTTGCAGTTTGTCGTTTCTTTATATATATATATATATATATATATATATATATATATAATGAGATATAACAGACAGTAATGCCAAGGAATGTACAGGGGAAGTTATTAACATTAATGGAATGTAAATAAGAAGAAAGAAAAGTGGATGAAAAAATTACCAACTGTAAGCAGGAATCGAACCTACGACCTTCGAATTACGCGTTCGATGCTCTAACCACTGAGCTATTACAGCGGCACTCCCTCCATCCACTTTTTTGGGTTTATCTGTGAATTTTTTTTTTAGAAGTAGGAGCGACAGTCAGCGCCATCTATAAGCCAAACAACGAGTGTGAAAACACTCTTATGCGCATGTTTGGCGTCACGTAGCACGTGAACTTATTATGAGCGGGCAGCTGATTAATTGTCCCTCTTATACAACCTAAACACACCAAGTCTGCCAGTACGAGACCCTCGTTCAATGAAATAAGGGAAAGAAGTGTATACCTAAGGGCTCGTTTTTCCGTGTTTTTAACACAATAATAATGAGATATAACAGACAGTAATGCCAAGGAATGTACAGGGGAAGTTATTAACATTAATGGAATGTAAATAAGAAGAAAGAAAAGTGGATGAAAAAATTACCAACTGTAAGCAGGAATCGAACCTACGACCTTCGAATTACGCGTTCGATGCTCTAACCACTGAGCTATTACAGCGGCACTCCCTCCATCCACTTTTTTGGGTTTATCTGTGAATTTTTTTTTAGAAGTAGGAGCGACAGTCAGCGCCATCTATAAGCCAAACAACGAGTGTGAAAACACTCTTATGCGCATGTTTGGCGTCACGTAGCACGTGAACTTATTATGAGCGGGCAGCTGATTAATTGTCCCTCTTATACAACCTAAACACACCAAGTCTGCCAGTACGAGACCCTCGTTCAATGAAATAAGGGAAAGAAGTGTATACCTAAGGGCTCGTTTTTCCGTGTTTTTAACACAATAATAATGAGATATAACAGACAGTAATGCCAAGGAATGTACAGGGGAAGTTATTAACATTAATGGAATGTAAATAAGAAGAAAGAAAAGTGGATGAAAAAATTACCAACTGTAAGCAGGAATCGAACCTACGACCTTCGAATTACGCGTTCGATGCTCTAACCACTGAGCTATTACAGCGGCACTCCCTCCATCCACTTTTTTGGGTTTATCTGTGAATTTTTTTTTTTTAGAAGTAGGAGCGACAGTCAGCGCCATCTATAAGCCAAACAACGAGTGTGAAAACACTCTTATGCGCATGTTTGGCGTCACGTAGCACGTGAACTTATTATGAGCGGGCAGCTGATTAATTGTCCCTCTTATACAACCTAAACACACCAAGTCTGCCAGTACGAGACCCTCGTTCAATGAAATAAGGGAAAGAAGTGTATACCTAAGGGCTCGTTTTTCCGTGTTTTTAACACAATAATAATGAGATATAACAGACAGTAATGCCAAGGAATGTACAGGGGAAGTTATTAACATTAATGGAATGTAAATAAGAAGAAAGAAAAGTGGATGAAAAAATTACCAACTGTAAGCAGGAATCGAACCTACGACCTTCGAATTACGCGTTCGATGCTCTAACCACTGAGCTATTACAGCGGCACTCCCTCCATCCACTTTTTTGGGTTTATCTGTGAATTTTTTTTAGAAGTAGGAGCGACAGTCAGCGCCATCTATAAGCCAAACAACGAGTGTGAAAACACTCTTATGCGCATGTTTGGCGTCACGTAGCACGTGAACTTATTATGAGCGGGCAGCTGATTAATTGTCCCTCTTATACAACCTAAACACACCAAGTCTGCCAGTACGAGACCCTCGTTCAATGAAATAAGGGAAAGAAGTGTATACCTAAGGGCTCGTTTTTCCGTGTTTTTAACACAATAATAATGAGATATAACAGACAGTAATGCCAAGGAATGTACAGGGGAAGTTATCAACATTAATGGAATGTAAATAAGAAGAAAGAAAAGTGGATGAAAAAATTACCAACTGTAAGCAGGAATCGAACCTACGACCTTCGAATTACGCGTTCGATGCTCTAACCACTGAGCTATTACAGCGGCACTCCCTCCATCCACTTTTTTGGGTTTATCTGTGAATTTTTTTTAGAAGTAGGAGCGACAGTCAGCGCCATCTATAAGCCAAACAACGAGTGTGAAAACACTCTTATGCGCATGTTTGGCGTCACGTAGCACGTGAACTTATTATGAGCGGGCAGCTGATTAATTGTCCCTCTTATACAACCTAAACACACCAAGTCTGCCAGTACGAGACCCTCGTTCAATGAAATAAGGGAAAGAAGTGTATACCTAAGGGCTCGTTTTTCCGTGTTTTTAACACAATAATAATGAGATATAACAGACAGTAATGCCAAGGAATGTACAGGGGAAGTTATTAACATTAATGGAATGTAAATAAGAAGAAAGAAAAGTGGATGAAAAAATTACCAACTGTAAGCAGGAATCGAACCTACGACCTTCGAATTACGCGTTCGATGCTCTAACCACTGAGCTATTACAGCGGCACTCCCTCCATCCACTTTTTTGGGTTTATCTGTGAATTTTTTTTTAGAAGTAGGAGCGACAGTCAGCGCCATCTATAAGCCAAACAACGAGTGTGAAAACACTCTTATGCGCATGTTTGGCGTCACGTAGCACGTGAACCTATTATGAGCGGGCAGCTGATTAATTGTCCCTCTTATACAACCTAAACACACCAAGTCTGCCAGTACGAGACCCTCGTTCAATGAAATAAGGGAAAGAAGTGTATACCTAAGGGCTCGTTTTTCCGTGTTTTTAACACAATAATAATGAGATATAACAGACAGTAATGCCAAGGAATGTACAGGGGAAGTTATTAACATTAATGGAATGTAAATAAGAAGAAAGAAAAGTGGATGAAAAAATTACCAACTGTAAGCAGGAATCGAACCTACGACCTTCGAATTACGCGTTCGATGCTCTAACCACTGAGCTATTACAGCGGCACTCCCTCCATCCACTTTTTCGGGTTTATCTGTGAATTTTTTTTTAGAAGTAGGAGCGACAGTCAGCGCCATCTATAAGCCAAACAACGAGTGTGAAAACACTCTTATGCGCATGTTTGGCGTCACGTAGCACGTGAACTTATTATGAGCGGGCAGCTGATTAATTGTCCCTCTTATACAACCTAAACACACCAAGTCTGCCAGTACGAGACCCTCGTTCAATGAAATAAGGGAAAGAAGTGTATACCTAAGGGCTCGTTTTTCCGTGTTTTTAACACAATAATAATGAGATATAACAGACAGTAATGCCAAGGAATGTACAGGGGAAGTTATTAACATTAATGGAATGTAAATAAGAAGAAAGAAAAGTGGATGAAAAAATTACCAACTGTAAGCAGGAATCGAACCTACGACCTTCGAATTACGCGTTCGATGCTCTAACCACTGAGCTATTACAGCGGCACTCCCTCCATCCACTTTTTTGGGTTTATCTGTGAATTTTTTTTTTTTAGAAGTAGGAGCGACAGTCAGCGCCATCTATAAGCCAAACAACGAGTGTGAAAACACTCTTATGCGCATGTTTGGCGTCACGTAGCACGTGAACTTATTATGAGCGTGCAGCTGATTAATTGTCCCTCTTATACAACCTAAACACACCAAGTCTGCCAGTACGAGACCCTCGTTCAATGAAATAAGGGAAAGAAGTGTATACCTAAGGGCTCGTTTTTCCGTGTTTTTAACACAATAATAATGAGATATAACAGACAGTAATGCCAAGGAATGTACAGGGGAAGTTATTAACATTAATGGAATGTAAATAAGAAGAAAGAAAAGTGGATGAAAAAATTACCAACTGTAAGCAGGAATCGAACCTACGACCTTCGAATTACGCGTTCGATGCTCTAACCACTGAGCTATTACAGCGGCACTCCCTCCATCCACTTTTTTGGGTTTATCTGTGAATTTTTTTTTAGAAGTAGGAGCGACAGTCAGCGCCATCTATAAGCCAAACAACGAGTGTGAAAACACTCTTATGCGCATGTTTGGCGTCACGTAGCACGTGAACTTATTATGAGCGGGCAGCTGATTAATTGTCCCTCTTATACAACCTAAACACACCAAGTCTGCCAGTACCAGACCCTCGTTCAATGAAATAAGGGAAAGAAGTGTATACCTAAGGGCTCGTTTTTCCGTGTTTTTAACACAATAATAATGAGATATAACAGACAGTAATGCCAAGGAATGTACAGGGGAAGTTATTAACATTAATGGAATGTAAATAAGAAGAAAGAAAAGTGGATGAAAAAATTACCAACTGTAAGCAGGAATCGAACCTACGACCTTCGAATTACGCGTTCGATGCTCTAACCACTGAGCTATTACAGCGGCACTCCCTCCATCCACTTTTTTGGGTTTATCTGTGAATTTTTTTTTAGAAGTAGGAGCGACAGTCAGCGCCATCTATAAGCCAAACAACGAGTGTGAAAACACTCTTATGCGCATGTTTGGCGTCACGTAGCACGTGAACTTATTATGAGCGGGCAGCTGATTAATTGTCCCTCTTATACAACCTAAACACACCAAGTCTGCCAGTACGAGACCCTCGTTCAATGAAATAAGGGAAAGAAGTGTATACCTAAGGGCTCGTTTTTCCGTGTTTTTAACACAATAATAATGAGATATAACAGACAGTAATGCCAAGGAATGTACAGGGGAAGTTATTAACATTAATGGAATGTAAATAAGAAGAAAGAAAAGTGGATGAAAAAATTACCAACTGTAAGCAGGAATCGAACCTACGACCTTCGAATTACGCGTTCGATGCTCTAACCACTGAGCTATTACAGCGGCACTCCCTCCATCCACTTTTTTGGGTTTATCTGTGAATTTTTTTTTAGAAGTAGGAGCGACAGTCAGCGCCATCTATAAGCCAAACAACGAGTGTGAAAACACTCTTATGCGCATGTTTGGCGTCACGTAGCACGTGAACTTATTATGAGCGGGCAGCTGATTAATTGTCCCTCTTATACAACCTAAACACACCA
Source organism: Rhipicephalus microplus (assembly GCF_043290135.1). Classification (NCBI taxonomy): domain Eukaryota; kingdom Metazoa; phylum Arthropoda; class Arachnida; order Ixodida; family Ixodidae; genus Rhipicephalus; species Rhipicephalus microplus. The sequence continues at coordinate 128,640,762 of NC_134700.1, forward strand.
AGTCTGCCAGTACGAGACCCTCGTTCAATGAAATAAGGGAAAGAAGTGTATACCTAAGGGCTCGTTTTTCCGTGTTTTTAACACAATAATAATGAGATATAACAGACAGTAATGCCAAGGAATGTACAGGGGAAGTTATTAACATTAATGGAATGTAAATAAGAAGAAAGAAAAGTGGATGAAAAAATTACCAACTGTAAGCAGGAATCGAACCTACGACCTTCGAATTACGCGTTCGATGCTCTAACCACTGAGCTATTACAGCGGCACTCCCTCCATCCACTTTTTTGGGTTTATCTGTGAATTTTTTTTTTAGAAGTAGGAGCGACAGTCAGCGCCATCTATAAGCCAAACAACGAGTGTGAAAACACTCTTATGCGCATGTTTGGCGTCACGTAGCACGTGAACTTATTATGAGCGGGCAGCTGATTAATTGTCCCTCTTATACAACCTAAACACACCAAGTCTGCCAGTACGAGACCCTCGTTCAATGAAATAAGGGAAAGAAGTGTATACCTAAGGGCTCGTTTTTCCGTGTTTTTAACACAATAATAATGAGATATAACAGACAGTAATGCCAAGGAATGTACAGGGGAAGTTATTAACATTAATGGAATGTAAATAAGAAGAAAGAAAAGTGGATGAAAAAATTACCAACTGTAAGCAGGAATCGAACCTACGACCTTCGAATTACGCGTTCGATGCTCTAACCACTGAGCTATTACAGCGGCACTCCCTCCATCCACTTTTTTGGGTTTATCTGTGAATTTTTTTTTTTAGAAGTAGGAGCGACAGTCAGCGCCATCTATAAGCCAAACAACGAGTGTGAAAACACTCTTATGCGCATGTTTGGCGTCACGTAGCACGTGAACTTATTATGAGCGGGCAGCTGATTAATTGTCCCTCTTATACAACCTAAACACACCAAGTCTGCCAGTACGAGACCCTCGTTCAATGAAATAAGGGAAAGAAGTGTATACCTAAGGGCTCGTTTTTCCGTGTTTTTAACACAATAATAATGAGATATAACAGACAGTAATGCCAAGGAATGTACAGGGGAAAACACGGAAAAACGAGCCCTTAGGTATACACTTCTTTCCCTTATTTCATTGAACGAGGGTCTCGTACTGGCAGACTTGGTGTGTTTAGGTTGTATAAGAGGGACAATTAATCAGCTGCCCGCTCATAATAAGTTCACGTGCTACGTGACGCCAAACATGCGCATAAGAGTGTTTTCACACTCGTTGTTTGGCTTATAGATGGCGCTGACTGTCGCTCCTACTTCTAAAAAAAAATTCACAGATAAACCCAAAAAAGTGGATGGAGGGAGTGCCGCTGTAATAGCTCAGTGGTTAGAGCATCGAACGCGTAATTCGAAGGTCGTAGGTTCGATTCCTGCTTACAGTTGGTAATTTTTTCATCCACTTTTCTTTCTTCTTATTTACATTCCATTAATGTTAATAACTTCCCCTGTACATTCCTTGGCATTACTGTCTGTTATATCTCATTATTATTGTGTTAAAAACACGGAAAAACGAGCCCTTAGGTATACACTTCTTTCCCTTATTTCATTGAACGAGGGTCTCGTACTGGCAGACTTGGTGTGTTTAGGTTGTATAAGAGGGACAATTAATCAGCTGCCCGCTCATAATAAGTTCACGTGCTACGTGACGCCAAACATGCGCATAAGAGTGTTTTCACACTCGTTGTTTGGCTTATAGATGGCGCTGACTGTCGCTCCTACTTCTAAAAAAAAATTCACAGATAAACCCAAAAAAGTGGATGGAGGGAGTGCCGCTGTAATAGCTCAGTGGTTAGAGCATCGAACGCGTAATTCGAAGGTCGTAGGTTCGATTCCTGCTTACAGTTGGTAATTTTTTCATCCACTTTTCTTTCTTCTTATTTACATTCCATTAATGTTAATAACTTCCCCTGTACATTCCTTGGCATTACTGTCTGTTATATCTCATTATTATTGTGTTAAAAACACGGAAAAACGAGCCCTTAGGTATACACTTCTTTCCCTTATTTCATTGAACGAGGGTCTCGTACTGGCAGACTTGGTGTGTTTAGGTTGTATAAGAGGGACAATTAATCAGCTGCCCGCTCATAATAAGTTCACGTGCTACGTGACGCCAAACATGCGCATAAGAGTGTTTTCACACTCGTTGTTTGGCTTATAGATGGCGCTGACTGTCGCTCCTACTTCTAAAAAAAAATTCACAGATAAACCCAAAAAAGTGGATGGAGGGAGTGCCGCTGTAATAGCTCAGTGGTTAGAGCATCGAACGCGTAATTCGAAGGTCGTAGGTTCGATTCCTGCTTACAGTTGGTAATTTTTTCATCCACTTTTCTTTCTTCTTATTTACATTCCATTAATGTTAATAACTTCCCCTGTACATTCCTTGGCATTACTGTCTGTTATATCTCATTATTATTGTGTTAAAAACACGGAAAAACGAGCCCTTAGGTATACACTTCTTTCCCTTATTTCATTGAACGAGGGTCTCGTACTGGCAGACTTGGTGTGTTTAGGTTGTATAAGAGGGACAATTAATCAGCTGCCCGCTCATAATAAGTTCACGTGCTACGTGACGCCAAACATGCGCATAAGAGTGTTTTCACACTCGTTGTTTGGCTTATAGATGGCGCTGACTGTCGCTCCTACTTCTAAAAAAAATTCACAGATAAACCCAAAAAAGTGGATGGAGGGAGTGCCGCTGTAATAGCTCAGTGGTTAGAGCATCGAACGCGTAATTCGAAGGTCGTAGGTTCGATTCCTGCTTACAGTTGGTAATTTTTTCATCCACTTTTCTTTCTTCTTATTTACATTCCATTAATGTTAATAACTTCCCCTGTACATTCCTTGGCATTACTGTCTGTTATATCTCATTATTATTGTGTTAAAAACACGGAAAAACGAGCCCTTAGGTATACACTTCTTTCCCTTATTTCATTGAACGAGGGTCTCGTACTGGCAGACTTGGTGTGTTTAGGTTGTATAAGAGGGACAATTAATCAGCTGCCCGCTCATAATAAGTTCACGTGCTACGTGACGCCAAACATGCGCATAAGAGTGTTTTCACACTCGTTGTTTGGCTTATAGATGGCGCTGACTGTCGCTCCTACTTCTAAAAAAAAAATTCACAGATAAACCCAAAAAAGTGGATGGAGGGAGTGCCGCTGTAATAGCTCAGTGGTTAGAGCATCGAACGCGTAATTCGAAGGTCGTAGGTTCGATTCCTGCTTACAGTTGGTAATTTTTTCATCCACTTTTCTTTCTTCTTATTTACATTCCATTAATGTTAATAACTTCCCCTGTACATTCCTTGGCATTACTGTCTGTTATATCTCATTATTATTGTGTTAAAAACACGGAAAAACGAGCCCTTAGGTATACACTTCTTTCCCTTATTTCATTGAACGAGGGTCTCGTACTGGCAGACTTGGTGTGTTTAGGTTGTATAAGAGGGACAATTAATCAGCTGCCCGCTCATAATAAGTTCACGTGCTACGTGACGCCAAACATGCGCATAAGAGTGTTTTCACACTCGTTGTTTGGCTTATAGATGGCGCTGACTGTCGCTCCTACTTCTAAAAAAAAATTCACAGATAAACCCAAAAAAGTGGATGGAGGGAGTGCCGCTGTAATAGCTCAGTGGTTAGAGCATCGAACGCGTAATTCGAAGGTCGTAGGTTCGATTCCTGCTTACAGTTGGTAATTTTTTCATCCACTTTTCTTTCTTCTTATTTACATTCCATTAATGTTAATAACTTCCCCTGTACATTCCTTGGCATTACTGTCTGTTATATCTCATTATTATTGTGTTAAAAACACGGAAAAACGAGCCCTTAGGTATACACTTCTTTCCCTTATTTCATTGAACGAGGGTCTCGTACTGGCAGACTTGGTGTGTTTAGGTTGTATAAGAGGGACAATTAATCAGCTGCCCGCTCATAATAAGTTCACGTGCTACGTGACGCCAAACATGCGCATAAGAGTGTTTTCACACTCGTTGTTTGGCTTATAGATGGCGCTGACTGTCGCTCCTACTTCTAAAAAAAAAAAAAATTCACAGATAAACCCAAAAAAGTGGATGGAGGGAGTGCCGCTGTAATAGCTCAGTGGTTAGAGCATCGAACGCGTACTTCGAAGGTCGTAGGTTCGATTCCTGCTTACAGTTGGTAATTTTTTCATCCACTTTTCTTTCTTCTTATTTACATTCCATTAATGTTAATAACTTCCCCTGTACATTCCTTGGCATTACTGTCTGTTATATCTCATTATTATTGTGTTAAAAACACGGAAAAACGAGCCCTTAGGTATACACTTCTTTCCCTTATTTCATTGAACGAGGGTCTCGTACTGGCAGACTTGGTGTGTTTAGGTTGTATAAGAGGGACAATTAATCAGCTGCCCGCTCATAATAAGTTCACGTGCTACGTGACGCCAAACATGCGCATAAGAGTGTTTTCACACTCGTTGTTTGGCTTATAGATGGCGCTGACTGTCGCTCCTACTTCTAAAAAAAAATTCACAGATAAACCCAAAAAAGTGGATGGAGGGAGTGCCGCTGTAATAGCTCAGCCATTCCGCTTCCGGCAGTCGTGCTGAACGGATCGCAGGATCATGAGCTCCAGCGGAGCGGCGACAGCGGCCAATCTTAGCCGCGGAAACAGGAACGGAGATAGCGAATACCAGTTTATTTTGCCGCAAATGCCAAAAGGACGACTTGTTATCAACACCGTGTTTTTACACGGTGATGTACGAGCGAGGCCATACAAGGTCGAAGATTTCAGGGACGCATTGACGCCAACGGGCCTGCTGCCGGATGTGGTAAGCCTCGGTGCATACCAGGTTAACCACTTGTGGGCGGTGACATTCAATGATGCCACTCCCACGAAACGCCTGCTCGCCTTGAAGGAGCTGCAGGTGAAGGGGCGGCGCTGCGTCGTCGTCGACCCACAGGACCAGCAGGTGCGGCTACGAATTCACTGGCTGCTTCACGGGGTGAGCGACGAAGAAGTACGGACGGCGCTGTCGGCTTTCGGCAAGGTCGTGGAGGTGAGCCGTGAGCGGTGGCGTGTCCCGGGCATGGCCGACAAGTGTTCGACCACGAGAACAGCTCTCCTGAAGCTGAAAAGCGGCGTCAGGGTCGAAGACCTTCCGCACCAGATCAGGATCGATGGAGAGCTGGCCTTGCTGGTTGTGCCTGGTCGGCCGATGCAATGCTTGCGCTGCCAAGGCAAAGGGCACGTCCGCCGAGAGTGCAAGGTTCCCCGTTGCTCGCGGTGCAAACGCTTCGGACACGTCGAGGCGGATTGCGTTCGAACGTACGCCAGTGCAATGGGGCCAGCGAAGAACGAGGCGATGGCTGATCACGTCATGGACGCGGCCGAGGCAGAGGACGCCGCCAAAGGGGTCGGAAGCCCAGTGGTCCCTGTGACTACTGGAGGGGCGGCGCCGGCAGACACACCCAAGTTTCCGGAGACTCTCCAGCTTTCGACTACACCGGCCAGCGCCCCGTCAGCGGCCGAGCCTGAGCGGGTCGAGACGGACGTGGTTCCGGTGGGGACAGCTGATACAACGGAGGGTCAGGGAGAGACGGCGGCGGACAGCGACGACGAGATGTGCGTGACCAGCGCCACGCTAAAGCGTCCACTCGACGACTCGGTAGAGCAGGACGGGGCGTCGTCCACCAGCAGCCAGGAGCCGCCTGCGAAGGCGCCGCAAGGGAGGCGGCGTAGTCTCAAACCTAAGCCGAAAGTCCCTACCGACCGGAGACTGGAGGACAAGGCAAAAGAAAACAGCGCTGGGAAGCAGGATGGTCCTGGAGGCGGCTAGCCGAGGGCTGGTCGTGAAGGGTAAGCGCCATGCTCCGGGCCTACTCCTTTAGCGAACAAGTCACTATGGCATTAACTCCGCCATTCAGTATAGCTACGCTTAACGTCAGAGGGTTGGCGGCTAGGCGTAGGCAAAGTCAGCTCTATCGGTTGCTCACAGACCAAGACATAGACGTCCTAGCCGTCCAGGAAACTAAGGTAGACGGAGAGGAGGAGACCGGGAGCATGGTGCGCCGTTTCACTGACCGATATTACGCGGTCGTAAGCCACTCGATAGGAACGTCCGCGGGTTGTGTTCTTTTTGTAAAAAAATTGCAAAGCCTTCTTGTGCAAAGTGTTTTTTCATGCCAGTCGGGCAGAATTGTTTATTGTGACTTTGTTTATGGTGCCACTGAATTCAGAGTTATATGCGTATACGCACCGAATAGTGTAGAAGAGCGTGCTCAGTTTTTTTCTAACCTGTTTCAGTGGACAAAGTGTGATAAGAGGGTGGTTTTGTTAGGTGATTTTAACTGTGTTTTAAGGGCTCGCGATAGAGTCAATAGCACTGGCGTTCGTGACAAAAGCAGTGACGTGCTAGGCAAATTAATAACCGAAAATGACTTGGAAGACGTGTATGAATGTGTGGCAGCAAATCGCGAAGTGATCTACACGCGATTTCATGGCAATAGCCATGCACGTTTAGACCGCATATACCTATCCCTAGATGTATTGCCTATGTGTCACGATTTTTCGGTTGAGCCAGTGTCGTTTTCAGATCACTGTTTGGTTGTGTGTCGCATAGGCATGAAGAAACAGCGTAAGGGTTTCAACTGGGATTTATGGAAACTGAACGCATTGTTACTAAAAGATGAACCATTTTTAGAAGCAGTGCACGAGACCATTAATGAAGTGCTTATGGAAAAAACGGAAACAGTAGCAGAGAAATGGGAGTGTTTAAAGCAGAAGGTGAAAATGAAAGCGCTTGACAGATCGAGCACGCTAAAATTCGAAGCGCAAATAAAAGAAAGAAGTCTTAAGAAAACACTGCAGCAGCTGATAGCCCTAGAAAGTCGGGAGCCTGGGACTTGCAAAGACGAGGTGCGCAGTGTCAAGGAAAAATTAGAACTGCATGACAGAGAGCGTTATCGAGGCGCCTGGGTTCGCGCGCGCGCAAATGATCTTGCCGCGGGTGAGACGCCCACAAAAAGGGCGCTTGGTCTCGAAAAAGCGCAAGGACGCCGAAACCACATCGATAAGGTCTATTGCAACGGGACTCTCGCGAGCGACAATGAAAGCATCGAACGGGCCTTTGTTGCGTATTATCAGTCACTTTTTGCAATTCGAAAAGCGAATGTACATGGTTTTAAAGAAGAGTTTCTCAAGCGCTTGCCGCGGCTTAGTGACGACACAAAAAAGCTTTTAGAAGGCAGAATAACGGAAGGTGAAGTGGAACGCGCGATTGGTCATCTGAACCCCGGAAAGTCACCGGGACCCGATGGCCTAACCGCAGCATGGTATAAGACGTTTAGAATAGAACTGTCCCCGGGGTTAGCTGAGCTGTTCAATGAGGCGTACGAACGGAAAACTCTGCCGCCCTCCTTCAGCAAAGCGCATACGATATTAATTCCTAAAACGGACGAAGGGGAAAAACTTAAACTGGTGACATCGTATAGGCCCATATCGCTGACCAATGTCGACTACAAGATTTTTATGAAGGTTCTGGCAGCGCGACTTCAAGGTGTCATTAAAGAAATTGTTGGAGAGCACCAAACTTGTGGAATCAAAGGCAGAACCATTAGCTCAAACATTCACAAGATGCGGTGTGTGCTAGAGTGTTGTGACGAAGATTCACTTGGCGTTGCTGTGCTCCAGATAGACCTGGAGAAAGCTTTTGATTGTGTTGCGCATGATATTTTGTTTGTCATCTTAGATCATATTAATGTCGGTTCCATCATCAAGGAGGGAGTGGCCTTGGCGTACCAGAACTGCACAACACGTTTAATTGTTAACAAGTCTTTGGGGGCCCCCATTCACGTAATGCGTTCTGTGCGTCAAGGCTGCCCCCTCAGTCCACTTTTGTTTTGTATTTACATCGAAGCGATGTGCTTAGCGATAAATGAAAATGAAAAAATTCGTGGCTTCAGCTTGGCGGCAGTGGAAGTTAAGCTGCTGGCATATGCAGACGACATTGCGGTGTGTTGTACGAACAAAGAAAGTGTAGAGGAAACGATAAGTGTTGTGAAACATTTTTGTAGCGTCACAGGAAGCCGCGTAAACTGGGCGAAATCTCTTGGGCTTTGGCACGGAAGGTGGCCTTCAAAGCCGGACCTTTTTGCGAATGTGCACTGGACGGAAACACCGACAAGGTACCTCGGTGTTCCCCTGGAATGTTATAACGGCAGCGAGGAGTATTGGTCGCGTCAAACAAAAGAGACGAAGGAAAAAGCAGACAGGTGGAAAGGCATGAACCTGTCTGTTTTCGCTAGGGCTACTGTGTGCAACATGTTTTTTATCGCTAAACTGTGGTATGTGATACAGGTGTTACATTGTTCAAGGATCAACGTGCAAAGGCTGCACAGAGTGTTCGCAGTTTTTATATGGGGCTCGAAATGGGAAAGGTGCAGACGGACCAACTTGTTCAGGCGCGTGAAGGACGGAGGTCTTGGTTTGGCGCACCTATTTGTGAGACAAGTAGTAAATAGATTTTTGTTTTTCCGTGACGTCAGGGATCCGTTTTTGCGTACGGTATGCCAGCTCAGGTTAGGCAGTGCCTTACCAGATTTTGTTGTTACCACGGATAGCCGGCCCGTGACGTTGCGTGGGTATCTCAAGGAAGTGGTAGACAGTGTACGTTTTTTATCTGTACGCTTTTCGATAGATTATCTAGCAAGTGTTAGAAGAAAAGAATTGTACAAAGATGTATGTGCTATGGTTTTGCCAGTACCATTGTACAGGGCCATATACAGTGGAAGACCGGGACAAAATGTACTGAAGCGGGTGAGAAACATGCAGGTACCTACAGGGGTGAAAACTTTTTTCTTCAAGTTACACACAGGAACACTATCAGTAAAGACTTTCACAGAGGAACGGGGTTTTTTTACACCATGGGGGTCACACTGCTTGATATGTAAGAAACCAGAAACAATAGACCATGTTTTTTTGCATTGTTGGGAAGGGGTACATTTTTGGGACATATTACAGAGGACAATAAAGAAGGATTTTCCACTAGACCCACACGGAATAAGGTACCTCGCAGTAACAAATGATGATGGGGTCCCATTTGATGTAGTGATGTTGACCGGTCTCCACTGTATATGGCGTGCACGAATGGCCGGATACCATTTCGACCCGGACGCAAAGCCAGCAGTAATTTATTTCAGGCAAAGCATGTCTGCATTCATTGAGTGTAGCAAAATAGAGGATATCGAGCCAGAATGGTTGTCAAGGTTTGAACCCCTGGCAAACCTCAAGTATTTTTAAGAGGACAACATCAGTACAAATGGGACTGATGGCAATGCTTGTTTTTTTCTTTTCTTTGTATTGTAATATATGTGTGTGCAATGATTGCCATGTACAATGTCCATGCCAGGCAATAAATAAAAAAAAAAAAAAATAGCTCAGTGGTTAGAGCATCGAACGCGTAATTCGAAGGTCGTAGGTTCGATTCCTGCTTACAGTTGGTAATTTTTTCATCCACTTTTCTTTCTTCTTATTTACATTCCATTAATGTTAATAACTTCCCCTGTACATTCCTTGGCATTACTGTCTGTTATATCTCATTATTATTGTGTTAAAAACACGGAAAAACGAGCCCTTAGGTATACACTTCTTTCCCTTATTTCATTGAACGAGGGTCTCGTACTGGCAGACTTGGTGTGTTTAGGTTGTATAAGAGGGACAATTAATCAGCTGCCCGCTCATAATAAGTTCACGTGCTACGTGACGCCAAACATGCGCATAAGAGTGTTTTCACACTCGTTGTTTGGCTTATAGATGGCGCTGACTGTCGCTCCTACTTCTAAAAAAAAATTCACAGATAAACCCAAAAAAGTGGATGGAGGGAGTGCCGCTGTAATAGCTCAGTGGTTAGAGCATCGAACGCGTAATTCGAAGGTCGTAGGTTCGATTCCTGCTTACAGTTGGTAATTTTTTCATCCACTTTTCTTTCTTCTTATTTACATTCCATTAATGTTAATAACTTCCCCTGTACATTCCTTGGCATTACTGTCTGTTATATCTCATTATTATTGTGTTAAAAACACGGAAAAACGAGCCCTTAGGTATACACTTCTTTCCCTTATTTCATTGAACGAGGGTCTCGTACTGGCAGACTTGGTGTGTTTAGGTTGTATAAGAGGGACAATTAATCAGCTGCCCGCTCATAATAAGTTCACGTGCTACGTGACGCCAAACATGCGCATAAGAGTGTTTTCACACTCGTTGTTTGGCTTATAGATGGCGCTGACTGTCGCTCCTACTTCTAAAAAAAAATTCACAGATAAACCCAAAAAAGTGGATGGAGGGAGTGCCGCTGTAATAGCTCAGTGGTTAGAGCATCGAACGCGTAATTCGAAGGTCGTAGGTTCGATTCCTGCTTACAGTTGGTAATTTTTTCATCCACTTTTCTTTCTTCTTATTTACATTCCATTAATGGTAATAACTTCCCCTGTACATTCCTTGGCATTACTGTCTGTTATATCTCATTATTATTGTGTTAAAAACACGGAAAAACGAGCCCTTAGGTATACACTTCTTTCCCTTATTTCATTGAACGAGGGTCTCGTACTGGCAGACTTGGTGTGTTTAGGTTGTATAAGAGGGACAATTAATCAGCTGCCCGCTCATAATAAGTTCACGTGCTACGTGACGCCAAACATGCGCATAAGAGTGTTTTCACACTCGTTGTTTGGCTTATAGATGGCGCTGACTGTCGCTCCTACTTCTAAAAAAAAAAATTCACAGATAAACCCAAAAAAGTGGATGGAGGGAGTGCCGCTGTAATAGCTCAGTGGTTAGAGCATCGAACGCGTAATTCGAAGGTCGTAGGTTCGATTCCTGCTTACAGTTGGTAATTTTTTCATCCACTTTTCTTTCTTCTTATTTACATTCCATTAATGTTAATAACTTCCCCTGTACATTCCTTGGCATTACTGTCTGTTATATCTCATTATTATTGTGTTAAAAACACGGAAAAACGAGCCCTTAGGTATACACTTCTTTCCCTTATTTCATTGAACGAGGGTCTCGTACTGGCAGACTTGGTGTGTTTAGGTTGTATAAGAGGGACAATTAATCAGCTGCCCGCTCATAATAAGTTCACGTGCTACGTGACGCCAAACATGCGCATAAGAGTGTTTTCACACTCGTTGTTTGGCTTATAGATGGCGCTGACTGTCGCTCCTACTTCTAAAAAAAAATTCACAGATAAACCCAAAAAAGTGGATGGAGGGAGTGCCGCTGTAATAGCTCAGTGGTTAGAGCATCGAACGCGTAATTCGAAGGTCGTAGGTTCGATTCCTGCTTACAGTTGGTAATTTTTTCATCCACTTTTCTTTCTTCTTATTTACATTCCATTAATGTTAATAACTTCCCCTGTACATTCCTTGGCATTACTGTCTGTTATATCTCATTATTATTGTGTTAAAAACACGGAAAAACGAGCCCTTAGGTATACACTTCTTTCCCTTATTTCATTGAACGAGGGTCTCGTACTGGCAGACTTGGTGTGTTTAGGTTGTATAAGAGGGACAATTAATCAGCTGCCCGCTCATAATAAGTTCACGTGCTACGTGACGCCAAACATGCGCATAAGAGTGTTTTCACACTCGTTGTTTGGCTTATAGATGGCGCTGACTGTCGCTCCTACTTCTAAAAAAAAAATTCACAGATAAACCCAAAAAAGTGGATGGAGGGAGTGCCGCTGTAATAGCTCAGTGGTTAGAGCATCGAACGCGTAATTCGAAGGTCGTAGGTTCGATTCCTGCTTACAGTTGGTAATTTTTTCATCCACTTTTCTTTCTTCTTATTTACATTCCATTAATGTTAATAACTTCCCCTGTACATTCCTTGGCATTACTGTCTGTTATATCTCATTATTATTGTGTTAAAAACACGGAAAAACGAGCCCTTAGGTATACACTTCTTTCCCTTATTTCATTGAACGAGGGTCTCGTACTGGCAGACTTGGTGTGTTTAGGTTGTATAAGAGGGACAATTAATCAGCTGCCCGCTCATAATAAGTTCACGTGCTACGTGACGCCAAACATGCGCATAAGAGTGTTTTCACACTCGTTGTTTGGCTTATAGATGGCGCTGACTGTCGCTCCTACTTCTAAAAAAAAATTCACAGATAAACCCAAAAAAGTGGATGGAGGGAGTGCCGCTGTAATAGCTCAGTGGTTAGAGCATCGAACGCGTAATTCGAAGGTCGTAGGTTCGATTCCTGCTTACAGTTGGTAATTTTTTCATCCACTTTTCTTTCTTCTTATTTACATTCCATTAATGTTAATAACTTCCCCTGTACATTCCTTGGCATTACTGTCTGTTATATCTCATTATTATTGTGTTAAAAACACGGAAAAACGAGCCCTTAGGTATACACTTCTTTCCCATATATATATATATATATATATATATATATATATATATATATATATATACTTTTCTAAACACTCTTTGGACAACTTCTGCATGTACACTTCGTAGTTATATACTCAGTGCACCACAAATAATCAACTTCTTTGTAGTAAGCCGGCATTCACATTGCTATCTATCGTCATTTTTTGTAGTGGCATGGTATCCGCTACACATTTGCAATAAATATTGCAGTGGCTAACGAAAATAGAGATTTATGTCTGAAGTGGGTATGCGCCATAGCTAATAGGTGATGAAGAACAAGCTTTTTTGTTGTGGGTCTTGAGCATTGGACAACCTACTCGCTCCACAATTCGCATTGTGTGATGCCTGGTTGTTACTTTGTAGTTCCAAAGCGCTTTATTGCTCATACAAACGCGTTTCTTTTCCCGAGATCAAGCCAGCCTAAGGCGTGATTCGCGACATAGCTTCAAGCACCGGCGTGACTCAGTGGTAGAATGCTGGGCTAGCACGCAGCGTACCCAGGTTAGAACCTAATGTGTTTTTAACGTTTTATTTTACTGAGGTTTTTCTTATTTTTCCAATATTTGTTACGGGCACCGGTGGCGGTGGCGGCGGACAACTACGACGGCGCACGTGACCCGTGTTGTGATTTCGTAAGAGCTTTCGCTGTAAAATGACGTGGCATTTCAGATCGAGTTTCAAATAATCAGCCACATTAGCACCTCTGTCGAAGATGAAGTGCGGCCGCATTTCAGCTGAGGTCCAATGCATTAATCCCATGTACGTTGACCTATGTGCACGCTGAAGAACGCTAGTTAAGGATGTTGATAATGATGAAAACTTTAATCAAGATCGGAGAACGCACAGGGGAACCTACACGGCACCCGATTAGCCACACGCACCTATTGCCAAACCTGGCTTAGCGGCCCGTTCGAGGACACTCTGGACCACCAGGGGTTCGGTCATTGGTCACAATTTTCGGAGCCATTTACTATGGCGTACTTTTGAGCAATCTTACTTGGAGACAAAATCTCAACCAGTGTTATTATTAATTATTTTTTGCAATCCTGTTTTGTAATTCAAATTCGAGGCTATCCTGTGTTGTCCTCAGAACGCATTTCATAAATCATGTCCATTGATTTCACGCTGGCTTGAATTTCAAGCCATTGACTGCTGGCAGAGTGCTCCACAAAAGTAGGAATAAGGGTTTCAATCTTTCAAAATGTACAATGTACCTATGCTCACTTTATTAAAGCATAAGTGTAAAAAATGTATGACGTTTAGAAAACGCTGATTATAAACTTATAAGTGAATTCTCGCAGCGTCTCGTATCCTGGTTGAAAAACACCAATCTTAAATACTACCTTACCAGTGGACTAATTATCGGACTGTTTCAAAGTTTAGTCTCTTATAATCCTTTTATGCACGCGTTCTTGATCAGAGAAATGTTATGTAGAAAATGGAACATGAGGCAGGGTACGTGTTCGCACGATATTCGAGGTAGTAGAGATGTCATTTACTTAGTATTCTAGTAATGATCGCTACGAAGCAGTATAAAAATTGTAAAAGGTTCGATTTCATATATTTTCAAGCAGTCCTGTCTGAAACGGCGACTTCTAAAAACCAATATTGATATCTATTACGTCGAAACTTCTGCCCTTATGAAGTTTGTCATACTTAAAGACAAAGGTATTTTTAATACACTTCTTGGCAGACACAGCATCATAAGTGTAGCCTACTTATAATGAAGACATGATGCCTGTTATACTTGTATGGTACGATATAGATATGCACGCTTTTTCTGAACAGAAATTTTGCCCTTTAACAGTTTAGCGTTCCCTCTAATTTCATCATCTTACTTCAGAGTTCAGATCTTCATCCTCAGCAAGTGTCTGTGCCACATCACGAAGAACTTCACTGAGATGAACGGCCTCTTCAGCTGCGCTGCTGAACACAGTAGGAGCTGTTGAGTCCTCCTCAGTAGCCGTTTGGCCGTTCACTGAAAACAACGTGCAGATGTGCATCATTGTTCGGGCCCCATTTTTGTTGTTATCTAAAAGTTCATCGCCTCAGTATCTTTATTTTTAAGTAGGATAGTTCCCAGTGCCTCGCTCAGAGAAAAATTCATGAGCAGGCAGTGGCCTGTGGAGAACACTGCACCGTAACTGGATTATGCAGATGACACATCGCAATCACACATAGACATCGACGTAAAAATTGCAGCTGGCAATGTCTAGAAGTGTATTTGTTGTTTTTAACGGACATAACATTCATATAGCGCTCAACAGTAATGTGAGAACAGAAGTTTTTTTTTGATAGCTAAAAGGCTTCATTATTCACCATTATATTATAAAGTCGACAGTATACTGCTCAGGTTAATGAAAAAAAAACACCTTCAAAATGAGTAAGCACGCGCGCGCTACACAAGACATTCGAACCATGAATAACGTGCAGAAATGTTAAACATTACGTAGTGCCAAGTTTGAACCTTTACTTACAGCACAAAAGCTTTGGATGAAGCGTGGGCGAGTGTAGTTGTCAACGAAATACAAATAATGTGTAAGTTGTAATTGAATATAGTTTATAAAGGCGATTGCATTATTCACACTCGTATAGCATTTAAGGTGTTGTGTTTGTCGGGAACTACAATAAATTGGTTCTCGTACATACCGGAAAAAGCGATGAGCGCCAACACACAAATTCCGGTGATTGTCTGCCTCATGGTCTGAAAAAGAAGTGAAATCATTAATTTTTTAGATATTCATAACAGTTATCTATGAATACATAGCAGAACTTGAGTACCTTCACGGAATTCTTCAGTTAACCTTATCAAGGCGATTACATCTAATGTTAGGAAGTAAATATGTACAGAAAAGGTTTATTGCAAGAGGCTTCGCAAATTTTCAGAGATAGCTTTTATATATCTCCCATTATTATGGTCAACTTTGTATGACTAAACTGGTCTTCTCGTTCATCCGACTGATAATTCTGACACGTGCAATGCAAGCATATCCATGACACACAATGTTCACAAAAACGTTTTTTTTTTAATTTAGAGAAAGATTCATATAAGGGAGTCACAGGATTTGCACAGAATAACCGTCATCGAACCTTTCATTAGCTAAAGATTCCACATACGTCATTCATGTGTCAAGTAAGTTTTTATTTTTGAGTCAGCGCTTGCGTGCGTACACCTCTCCATCCTTTTATTCTCGCTTCGCTTTTCGGTACGAGGCTTGAAAACAAAATAGCCACCTACAAGCATTACCAATCACGTTTTTTCCCTTTTATTTACATTCGCTGCAGCTCGTTTCACTAGTGCGCCCTTAGGGCTTTAAAAAAAACAGTGCCGTTCATACCATGTCGATGACTGTACGAAGCATTTACTACCAAATTATATAAATTTAATAAGCTACTACACTACGAAATGTTTTATTTCATAGAAGACAGTGTCATAGATTCAGCTATGAACATTAGGGAGCTGCACTATCTAAGGCTTTTTAGACATTATTTGTTCTAAGCACCTTTACAAGCGTCCAGCATTCACCTCACGCGTGTTTCATTCGATTCTATTCGATTCATTTTTTCATTTCTCGTTAACTGGTGAACTTGTTGTACGCCACTGTGAGCCCTGTAAAGCTAGTATGGTGACATTTTCCAAGATTTGTCAGTTGAACCATAAACTGCCACAAATTTTATAAACTTCATATTCAACATCAGTATCATACGCACTCTGCAGAAATACACAGCACCGTGATTCTTAATTCACTTACCAAGTCTCAAGTAGCCTCAGGCGAGCTTCCAGAAATATTTCGAGCTCAATTCTGTGTATCACATGCTGAAAACATCGCTTTTATAGCTTCTAATCTAGATGACCTATATTCTTTATCGCTCACAGGTGTGCTTCTTTGCAAAGGTCAATGGTAGAAAATTAGCTAACAGACAAATGCGTAGATGCCATTCCTGTTGAGATGGGAATGGACATTGTCCATTGTACTGAGAGGTTAAACGCCCTTCAATCTGAAGATGCTGTCACGCTGCAAGGAAGATCTCAGCCGTTGCCTAGATTAGAAATGATGACTCCTGGTATTCAAGATTCACGACACAATAGTATACTGATTAGTTTTAAGCAAATTCTGCCCAATATACTCAGGTGCGGGTAAATGTGTGCTTGCGTAGTAGCTGATATGAATAAAGCTATCACATAGCATGATTGCAACAAATTCGAAGTACAAAAACAAAAAAAGTACTATCAGGTGTGAAAAAAGGCAAAATTAGATTTCGCAAATTATTAGCATATGCACGTTAATTTGATGCGCGAGATTAGTAATCAAATGAACAATTAATTATTATGCTAGAGGAGCAAGGGCATAAGATGAGGTGTGATGGCGCTTCCACGTAGTTTATTTGCACTCACATTCATTGAGAGCTCTAAAATGAGACTGATCGTTAAAAAATCCCCATGGTTTAATTCCGTATTTCCCGTGAGGTTTCTGCGCAGGCCCGCACAATCCAGAAACAGCATGCACGTTGCAACAAAAGTTTGATTGGCATTTCTAAATTTTGCCTGAAAGGTAGCGCAGGGCGTTTGGCCTAAAATTGCATGTAAAAACGTGCCATATTACGTGGTGAAGCTAGCCATCGCTTAAGGCAAGATACCAGATGATTCGCACAATAAATGAGTGCGTCAAAGGCTTACAGGTCAGAATGTACTGACATATTCAATCATGATCAGCTTCGAAAAGTTCAACAAGGGAGGAAGTTGCGTTAGTTAGCGTGTTGCTTTGTGGACGCGTGATAGGCCCTTCACCAATCCGCAACAAGAATTACGGCGTATTGGGCATCTAACAACTGTACTTTAAGTAGGCATTCTAGGATAATTTGGAACGGCCAAGGTTACGTACCGAGTGGATCTCTCCCTAGTGGCATGGTTGGCGAAAGCACTGAAGTCCAAAGCAGGCTAGCAATGGGGAAGGCATTGGGCACGGGTTGTGATTTCGTTATCGCATTCTATTCTTGAAGTTGAAGCTCAAGCGTTCTTCAACCTTTGTAGTCGATGATAGCTTTCGTGGTCGCCTAAAAAATGGCAGCATATCCACGGAGTGAATGATGGAGAATGAGGCGAAGCATCCGTCCGTGCGTTCGTTCTTGCTTCCGTCCATCCATGCGTAAGTCTGTGTGATTGTCCGTGCGTCTATTCGCCCGTCCGTGCGTGCGTCTATTCATGCGTCCGCACGTCCATCTGTGCGTCCATCCCTGCGTTCGTCCATGCATCCGCCCCTGCGTCATTCCATGCACCCATCCGTCGGTGCAGCCATCCGTTAGTACGTCCATGCATCTGTCTGTGTGTCCGTTTGTCCATCTATTCAACACTCCAAGTACCACCATCTCACATCTTTTCATCATATATTCCGCATATGCACCGCCATCCAGCGGACATTCCAAGGACTAAGCGAGAGGTGGCACACGCACACTTTCTTACAGCTTGTGCTTCGTCTCTACTTCTCACCTTTAACCACCTTCAATTCATGGCATATACTAGTTCACTGTATTCAAGGCACTGCGGCCCAACGCTCGCTAAACCTTTCTAAAACCAAGGAGGTTATGCCCAGCGAGTATAACGTAGCAACCCTTTCTTGTCAGCTAGTAGTCAATGTACATGCCAATTGCTGCTAAGGTGGAATGAGAGACAGGAGAATTCGGCTTTTAGTTAACGCGCATGCTGCGATTTTTTTTATTGTTCAACAACGCACAGAAGAAATCTCTCACCGGCACCACCTTGGAGGCCAAAATGTAAGACTGGTTACACACTACGACTACTACTACGACTACGAACGACGAACGGGTGCCGCTATAAGGAGCTTCGCCCCTGAAGTGGCTATGCGGCGTAACCCCTGCTGTCCGCGGACCTCCATTTTTAAACATGTTTAAGGCATCATGCGACAGCGACGCAGCCAAGGGGCACGTTAGGGGGGTTCAATCTTTCCCTTAATCTTTACGTGCACCCTCCATTCCCCTCCAGCCACTTACCCATGTTTTTTTTTTCGTCTATTTGCGCTTACATGTATTAGAAACTAAATATGTGGTGCTGCTATCACAATATCATTCCTGGGGGCTCCTGCAGTGAATTATGTTTGCATACAGAAAAAAAAAGTGTCACGGTGTTTGCCAAAGCTGTGGCACTCTGTGAGATTTTAGGCGCGAGTCTCGGCCGTGAGCGTTTCAAGTTGACTTGATGACCGGTTTAATGCTGCAGGAGTGGTCATACGTGTACCCGCAAGACCAGATCTCGCAAGTCGATCACTGCAATAATTTTCACTACGCAGAGGTTAGTTTTCATGATGACAGCCCGACTAACTTCTAAGGCCTGATAGGCGACTACTATCATTTTCACGACGCAGATGTTCGTTTTGATGGTGAAAGCCAGACTAAGTTCCAAGGCCTGATACATCACGTTCACGCATAATACAGTGTGACTCTTCAAAGGTGTTCTAAAATATACTCCAGTCAGAAGCCAACCTTTCTACTGAACCTCCGCACGTTGCGACAACATCCAAGCACACACACACACACACACACACACACACACACACACACACACACACATACACACACAAACACACTCACACACGCACAGACGCACAAACACACAAACACATACACACACAAACACACTCACACACAACTCACAAACACACACACTCACACGCACACCCTCACACACATACACGCACGCACACATGCCCACACACACTCAAACACATACACACACACATATTGTTATTGTTATTTTAAACTCGAAGGGTACTATAAGACCATGCACTGGAACATCGCGGCACAAATACGTGATCTCCAGCAAAGAGCGGTATTTCACGGCTTATTATCGTGAATTGGGTGCTGCTCTACGTCTGCGGTAGACGATTTCGTAAATAATGTCCCTGTGCCTCTAACAGCAAACAGAAATAACTGATCAGTCCGTGATTCATATAAACGAGGCTCTTTCATCAGTTATAGTAATCACTCAGCTTTTATATCGAAGATATAATTCAATTTTTTCTTTAAAGTACGTTCGTTGACACTGTGCAGTTAATGAAGGTAAATTTAAAGTAATTATCAATTTGTAGTTGACTGCGTTTCCTCGATCGCGACTTCATGAACATCACTTTTATCTTAGCCACGTGTTACAGCGCAGCGTATGAATTCTCAAAGTCTGAGCAATATTGACTTTAACGCTACAGCGTTAACGAGCTTGTTTCGCAGATATTACGGTGTCGGCGTCAGCATCGTTTGCTGTGAGCGAAAAATCATCATCCTATGCGTGACTGATTATTAAAAAACGATTCAAATAAAATAAACACCAGAGTGGAGACCAAACCAGTGTTGTTGAGGTCCAAGTGGAGAGGGAAATCACGTCGTTTGGATTGCAAGCGAACGTTCAACCACACGGTAGCGCCTCTGTTTGTAAAAAAAAAAAAAAAAATATTAAGCTTGGAAATGCAATGAAAGTAGTTTTCCTGCTTCAAAAACACACGCGTCTTGTATATATGCTTCACAATGCAACAAAAAGTATTGCAGTAATTATGCGTGGTCCAGCGTCCATTGCCAACGGGTGTCAAAATATGCGATTATCACAATAGGGAGTTTTAGTGCTGGGTACGCATTCTCTTGCGGCGTTGCGTGCCCAACCCATACCCAACCGGAATGCCTTTTAGTTGGCGCCACGGTGGCACGCACGCAAACGCAAGCCGCACGAAGTTTACACGCACTCGCAGCGCCTTAGCGTCTTGTCGTGTAAGTGTTATTTAAGCCTTTTTATGATTTAAAATGTTGAATTAAACGTACATAGTGGTCAGGACACTTTTTTGTGTGTACAGTAGTCTGGCATACGCAAAAAAGTGAAAAATACAAGGTTACTGTAACAACAGTGTGGACATCTTGTGATACTTCGTGCAACCACAGTCATGAACATGTTAGCTTAGGCGTAATGTTTTGAGGTGAAAATGAATAAAAACTTTACTCATTTGTAATATTGTCGCTGCGCAGTTTTTGCACTAGATGTACAATGCACAATGTTTCTGCAATAACGAAGTTGTGGTTGTCTGTTTCACTATGGCCGCGCTAGATGGCGCCACCTATTCAGCTGGTCGGGGGCTGCCATATGTTTTTAGTTTCTATGTTTCAGGCCATTCTAGCTTTGGGAATCTAGCTGAAACCGTGTAATCGCTATAAGTGCTTGCACTTTGGCTTATTTTAACTCGACGGCTAGAGTATCTGCAGTGCGGATACCGTAAGTTCTTGCGAAGATGGACCTTACAAGGCAGCCGATCCATGCTGTCCGAGATTTTGCGCCTTTGTGCCATGCTATTTGTATAGTGGCTAGCCACTATAATATTTGCGCTTAAAACCTAAAAGTCAAAGTGGTGGCTTTGGTATGCCTCGGCTTTGCTTGCCGTGAAGGTAACATGATGCGCCAGCATGTGCGCCGGGGCAGCTTATCTCCGCTAGGAGGCCAGTGGTGGCAGCGTTGTTTATGGCCGCGTAGACGCATGACGCCATTCTAGCCACCCAACCCCATCGCCCCAGCGATCTGCCACGCATCTGTTTGGGGTTTCACGCATGCGCAATACCACCGCCCCAACGTCCTCGGTACGCAAGCCGCTTGGGTACCCAGCACTAAAACTCCCTAATGGCTCAGTGGTTGAAAGCTGGTACCCCACTACAGAAGCCACGCATGCTACGCACCCCTTTCTTTAAAGCTACAGTGAGTGCATAGCGAATTCGAAAACGTTTCTTGCACTAAGTCTTTGAAGTACGCACAAGAAAGAGGATTCCGCTACGACGTTCGACTTCTAAAGGCGAAGCTTTATGGTCCTCTAATTTTTTTGTAGTTTTCCCTCTCCAGTAAGCTTGCTTTTTTGTTAGTTCTGGAACACTTTGTGGTTACTGTTGGCTTACTTCAATGTATACGCAATGAAAACCATGGCTTCTATGTTTCAATGAGAAACTGGTAATATGTAATAGCATTAGGCAGGTATAAGAAATACTTACGAAAACGTTTTTCCTTGCTTTGTATCTGCAATCTTCATGTCACCAATAGCGAAATTGTTCGCGAAGTATCTTAAGCGAACGACGCTGCACGGCACAGAATAACTTCACCCTTAGCTGAGATCTGGCTTATTGCAAACTCAGCATTAAGGTAGTTTACGGGATGTCCGAACTATTTATCCACAAAATGGAGCATGAAGAGAAAGTTCAAAGATATTTTCAAGGACACTGCTTTGCACAAGCAAAGTAGAACGAGAAAAGAAAAGAAACGAGCACAAATACTCCCTTCGCTACCACAGCTTCGCTTTAAGAGTTACTGGTTGGAAAAATAGCGTCGCCCGAATATGGAGGAGCATGAAGCTCGTTAAAAAATGCAGCTACGGAAGAAGGAACGATTTAGTCGGGCGGCATGTTCCTTTGAAAAATTACTCGTGCAAAATATATCTATACTTAAACAAGCGAATTCGCGTCAATAGAGATTCAGCATACATACAAAACCTCTTTCTAAAACTAGGATTTGGTGATAATCTGATAGGGTCCGCCCCGTTAACCTCAAGCTTGTCATGAACAGTAGGGATGTGAACTTTATTCTGTCCCCTGCTGTCTTTAAATTTAAAACAGGAAAATCTGCATTTCGGTAATGTTCAGTGGGGCAGTAAGAGCGACGTTATTTGATAAAGATGAATATAGGTACTAGATGTGTTACTTGATTTAATTTGATGCTGTTCTACGCATACTTTCCGCTGCAAAGAACACGCGGGTAAGATGTCGCGCACCCTTATTATGTAGAGGCATAGCCGGGAAGTGGCACGTACGGCCCGTTTCCTTCCCGAAACTTTTTTTGTCATAGCATGGAGAGTGGTATGCACCATTTCAAGGGGGTTCTTTCCCCGCGATTGACTACGTAATTGCAAGACTGCCATCAACAGCATGGGATACTCTTGGCGTACGTCGAAAAACCCGTTCTTTCATTCATGCGCGGCTTTTACGCCCATACCACGGCCGACAAAATGCGGGTATGAGTAACGGGTGATTCACTATTTATAAGAGTAGTTTTCACGCGTTCTGCATCCTCTAAACTGTCAAAAGGAGCAGCTGGCGCGATACAAATGCGCCACCGTCACTCAAACAGCTTATAATAAAATAAAATAAAATAAAAAGGAGAAACTGAGATACCATATTGATAATATTTGGGGTTTTACTTTCCTAAACCACGCTGTGATTCTGAGAGATGCCCCTTTGGAGGGCTCCGAAACATTCGATCATCTGGAGTTGTTTCACGTAGTCTAGATTGAAGATAACAGACTTCAAAAAATATAACGCAATACCGCAGCTTATGTCGGAATCAAATCAGGGCGGGCGTCAGCAACGTTGCCAGTGAGGGAGAAATGTGGGACGACGAAGCTGCCCAGCCAAACGCTTGCCGCTGCGCTACTTAAATGACAAGCGTCTGGCGGTAACATGCCGCATGACCAGTGTTACGGTATTTCAGCGGGAAAGTATGACGTGAATGGCGTTTTACGAGATGTTTTTAACGTTGACATACGCCATGCGATCTGCGTTACAGTATTTTGGTGGGATCATTTCACTTAGCTAGTGTTACATGATTGTGATGGGAAAATCTAGCGTGAATAGTGGTATACATCATTTTACATTACGCGAATAGAGGTAAAGTGATTGACGTAGCAACATGCCGCATATTAAGTTTTAATTGATTGGGCATCTTGCGAGTAGAGTAGCAAGAATCATTCGGGAGAATTTTGCTCGACTATGGCGTTAGAATTGAACGGGAACATGACAAGTTACTTGTGTTGCATTTTTCGAAGTACACGTTCTCCTTTTCATTTGTTTTCCTTCTGACTATCGCTCTTTATTTCTCTCTTCATCTTTCCTTTCATCTTCTTCTCTCCTTCCGTACTCGCTCGGTTACCCATGAGAGCCATTGCTCGCTACCCCAGAGAAATGGGTGCAGGAGTATTGGGAGTGAAACAGAAAATGAACCAGTCGAAAAGAGCGCGTGCCTCTTCATGATAAATATACTTTCTAGTTGCACAACCCGATGCTTCGAAAGGCTTAACTAGCTCTACTGGTAAATGCAAAGGGGCGGAAAGAATGAAATAGTACAGATATTATTATTATTATTATTATTATTATTATTATTATTATTATTATTATTATTATTATTATTATTATTATTATTATTATTATTATTATTATTATTATTATTATTATTATTATTATTATTAATATTATTATTATTATTATTATTATTATTATTATTATTATTATTATTATTATTATTATTATTATTATTGCTTCTTTACGTAAATACACAAAGATGCAGGAAATAAGAAGGAATGCATAAGTGCTGGAATCGAACCCAGGCGGTCTGCATGGCATTCAATTATTCTACTTCATAGCTACGCCATCCTTTGAAGTTGCTTACGGAAAAGCCCAGATAAAGGCGTTCTATCGCGATGGCTTCAGTTGTGGATGCAGTGTTGGCTATCGGCCCGTGTAATTGAAATAAACAATTTATATCAACTCTTATGACTACCTTAGCTTCTGTTTAATGTTGCCCTGGTGATTAGGGGGAAAGCGTTACTTGTTATTGGCATATCAGCAAACGCTGGCTTGTGGTGAAGTATAGCATCTGTGCTGTAACATGAGAAAACCCATGCTATATACGAAGGGTACTACCCTGTGGACATCTGCACAGTCGAGTTGATGTGCTGGGTAAACCCACTATAACGCTCATGGCTAGGAAAAAGAATCGCAGAAGAGATTCATTCCTCCTTCCAACTTGGTCTTCCTTAAATAAGTACTTTCCTCCATGAGCCACACATTTCAGCAAATGCATCTCCCCCGCTCGGCACGCACGCACACACACACACACACACACACACGCACACACACACACACACACACACACACACACACACACACAAACACACACACACGCACACAAACACGCACACACACACACATACACGCACACACACACACACACACACACAAAAAAACTCGCTATGTGATTTCCCGAGATGGAGGCATAACTCCTCACAATACACAATTAGGTCATTCCTACTGGCAGCACATAGTTCGAACCAATATAAAAAATGCGCTATATACCACTACTCGCTCAGTGCTTCACATGCCTTTACGACCAGATTGTGTGATACCGTTAAAAAAGTACATCTGTGTTCCCTCCTCCTGTGCAGTTACACTTCTTCTCACGAGGCTTATGCTGTCCCCTAGAACAGCGACCTATTATAGTACACTACACCGGCAGAGGGCCAGAAAAAGTAGATTTGCTGCAAAACCCCTCAAGTCTACGGTACGCCATAATGCTATGTGTGTGCGCATACCTTTGGGCATTAGAATTTAGGCAATGCAAGGCTAATAGTTTACTAGATGTATGCATGCATGTCCTGGTGGCTGCAGTTATTTTCTTATTTGGAAGCGAAATCGCGAGTTCCTCTCAGTACACCTAAGTTGTTCTCTAGCGGCCAGACCATGGATCTTGGCGGGGGCGTGTCTGAAGCACCGTTCGGGGAGCTGATTTTGTTGTAGGTATGAACGAACGACTTTTGCCAGGTAAGTTGCTCAGGATTCATACAGAGTTTTCAGAGCCAATACGTTGTCATGTGTCTTGCTGGCTCAGCCCCGCCATGGTGAGGTGCTCGGCTGCTGACCCGCAGGTCACTGGATCGAATATCGGCAGCGGTGGCTGCATTTCCAATGGAGGTGGAATTGTTGTAGGCCCGTGTGCTCAGATTTGGGTGTACGTTAAAGAACTTCAGGTGGTTGAAATTTCCGAACCCTTCCACAACGCCGTCTTTAATAATCATACGGCGGTTTTGGGACCTTAAACCTCACATATCAATCAATATCTTGCTAGCTCACACAATAATTTGCACTGAAAATTGCATTATTGCGTGGACACATTTAAGATCAGTGTCGCAGATGTACCTGTGTGAACGAACCACTCTACTTTTCATAAACGTATCAAGGACGCAAAAAACGCGTACGTTACCACTGAAGAGTGGATGACGGGCCCTT
The DNA here is from genome assembly GCF_043290135.1 of Rhipicephalus microplus. Classification (NCBI taxonomy): domain Eukaryota; kingdom Metazoa; phylum Arthropoda; class Arachnida; order Ixodida; family Ixodidae; genus Rhipicephalus; species Rhipicephalus microplus. The sequence continues at coordinate 128,666,292 of NC_134700.1, forward strand.
TTGGTGTCACCACTTAATAAATGCGCGGTTAGCCTTATAGCTGCACCGAATGTAATTGTCCCGTCAACTTGAAATTTCGCAACAGCATTCCACATTGATTGCGGTGTCTTTTTCTTGCCGTGAAAAATGCTGCCTTTGAAAAAAAGGAGAACGAGGTTACGTAGTCCTTATACCTTTAGTCCAGCCGCAAGCCTCTAAAAGTGGTCTTGCGACGTCACATTTGCCATGTCTGCCCAATAATGTGCGACACATGCCGTTCAACGCAGTGGAGGGCATCGTGGCAGAAACAAAATTTGCGCTGTGCTCAGGGTGTCAGCATCATGCTGTCAGAAAGTTTAATGATCCACTAATGAGACCTAAAATAGCGAATCGCAATTGCGCTGGAAATGTTATTTTTTTACGGATCGACAGGGAAGTGCTTACCATGAGTTGCGCTGCAGGCTTTCTACATCATGAGCTTGTGATCCAGCACTTCGCACCGGCAGTGGAACTATACATTCAAACATTTACTCTAATTTGTCGATAAATAAGGTGCTTCTTCGCAAAAATTGTGTGCCATTTTCATCATTTAAATAAAGGACCTTTCACAGTGACATATAATTGTATTCGCTACTTGTGCCTCTTTAGGAATTCTTGCAATTTTTTCGTTTCTACTTTAAGCGGCGTGCTTTGGAAGTGCTAAGGTTCGAATCACCTCGACGTGTTCACATATATATGTGCGAAAAAAGAAAAAAAAAGAGACAGTGGTTCTACAGGAAACACCATGGTCTCTTATTCCCTTTATATTACTTCTACCACTCTTCATTAACCTCCCTCTGTTTTTTTTTTGTTCATTTCTCTGTAAACTTTATTACTGATCTCCGCTACAGTAAAGTTTGACAAAAGAGAGCATTTCTATGACTCATTTTATCAAAAAATATTTTCCACTGTTACAGTGATGACGCGAAATGCCTCAACCGAAATTAAACGCAATTTGTTTTGTTTGTTTGTTTGCTTCGCAGCTTTATTGTCCTCATCTTGGAAGGTTGTCGAGAGCTCTTCCTACGAGAAGAAGTCGCTGGGCTGCAGCCATAACGAGGTCAACCAGTTTCTTCACAAAGTTGAAGCCGCTTTGCGCATCAGCCAAGGCATACTCTCCCGCTACCTTGCTCAACAATTTTGACATAATCTCAGCGGCCTTTTGCTTCAGCTTCTTTCGGGCTTCCCCGGCTGCTTTCTTGATGTTATCCTTGGCTTCACTGTAGGCCCCTTTTACGGAATGCTTGATCTTCTTAGTGGCGTTTTTTACGGCTTCCATTGTTTTGTTCCAAAGATCACGGATGAAGTATTCGTTGGCCTGAAAAGTAGCGAAAACTCAGAAAGTCCACCAGTACCACGAACTCTATTTGCTTATTCAATTTTAAATAAATATCACTATATGAAATGTGCAACAGAGTTTGATTCCACTCTTAGTTTTCACATATTAGTCGCAATAGTGACTACAACCATATGTCTTGAAATCTAGCACGCAGCAATTTTCATACAGGTGAGGTATGTCCATACTAAGACAGCCACAAAACAAAGTCTCTGTGCTTGCTGCATGAGCATATGAACATTGACCCATGTTAAATGAAAAAACTCATATATAAAGGAAGTGGTTAATTGAATAATCAGCGCACTCAATTGAAAAAAAGTCAATAAGCAGTTCTTAACAATCTACTGTAATCTTTTCATGCGCAAGGAAATTAGGCATTGTTACTTTTTTCACTACTACACCAAGGTCAAGCATTTCCTGATTTCTCAAGTCGCTACATCTATGTAAATCTAACTTGTTTGTGAAGAAAAACTGACATAGACTTTCGATCAAAAAGAGCTGGGCGTAAGTTGCTTTGTTCTAGACCTTTGCAAAGAAGGCACCACACAGCTAGTTTCAGGCAAAGAAAATGCAGGAGGTCTATACACCTCACGTCATCGGATCGCCTGCCGCTTCCCCAACCAGCAGTATCGCCAGGATGATACCTTCTCTGACTTCAAGATCAGATACCGGAGACTGCATACGTAATTGTAATTTCACGAACGTAGTAACGGAAGTGTAGAAGAATATGGCGACCATATCGAACGCATTGAAGCTGGCGGAATGGTTTTGAACTTAAGTGTTGTGGTTAGAAATTTGCTTTTCCAAAACTTATCAAGCCACGTTTCAAGCCAAAATATTTCGCGCCGTACAGTCACAACGATAGCTGGAAAAGCACTCTTTCAGAGACTCAGTACACCAAACATAATCAAGTTTTTGTGTAGTAAGCTGGCATTCACTATGCTTTTTATCGTCATTATTTGGAGAGGCGTGGTATCCGCTACACACTTGCAAGAAATATTGCAGTGGCTGACGAAGAGAAAGATGTATAACTGAAGTGGGTATCCGCCATAGCTAATAGGTGATGAAGAACAAGACTTTTTTAAGAATCTTGAGCATTGGACAAGCTACTTGCTGCACAATTCGCATTGTGTGATGCCTGGCTTTTCCTTTCCTAATCTAAACCGCTTTATCACTCATATTGACGCGATTCCTTTCCCGACATCAAGCCAGCCTTAGGCAACAGTACGTTTCAGCCAGCCTTAGGCAATTCTGCGACCCAGCATCAACCACCGGCGTGGCTCAGTGGTAGAATGCTGAGTTAACGCGTAGCGTACCCAGGTTAGAACCCCATTGTGTCTTTAACGTTTTCTTTTACTGAGTTTTTTTATTTTTTTGTAATATTTGTTATGGAGACCAGCGGCGGCAGCGGCGGACAACTACGACGGTGCACGTGACCCGTAATGTGATCTTGTAGGAACTTTCGCTGTAAAACGACATGGCAATTCTGATCAAACTTCAAATAACCAGCCACATTAACTAGGTGTTTATGATGTTCAACAGCTCTCTCGAAGGTGAAGTGAGGCCGCATTTCAGCGGAGGTCCAACGTTAGAGGCCCATGTATTTTGATTTATGTTCACGCTGAAGAACGCTAGTTAAGGATGTTGATAATGATGAAAACGTTATTCAAGATCAGAGAACACACAGGGGAACCTACACGAACCTATATACACGCCATCCGATTAGCTCCACGCACTTCCCGCCAAACCTGATTTAGCGACCCGTCCGCGGACACTCTGGACGACCAGGGGTTCGGTCGTTGGTCGCAAATATTTGGATCCCTTCATTAGAGGGTTCCTTCTAGCAATGTTATTTAAAGACAAAATCTCAACCAATGCTAATAATAATTACCTTTTAAAACCCTATTTTGTAATTAGAAGTCGAAGCTGTCCTCTGTTGTCCTCAGAACGCATTTCATAAATCATGTCCGCTGATTTCACGCTGGCTTAAATTTCAAGCCATTGACTGCTAGCTGAGTGCTACACAAAAGTAGGAATAAGGCTTTCAATCTTTTGAAATGTTCTGAAATGTTCAATGGAGTTGTGCTGACTTTATTCATGCATAAGTGTACAAAATGTACGACGTTACCAACATGGTCAATATTAACTTCAGCCTAAGTGCAATCTGGCAGTGTCCCGTATCCTGGTTGAAAAACACTGTTTAAGTAGTACCTCACCAGTAAACCGATTGTTGGACTGCTTCAAAGTTTCATTCTCTTTTAATGCTTTTAGGCACGAGTTCCTGATCAGAGAAAGCTTATGTAGAAATTGGAACATGAGGCAACGTGTTGGCGGCACCATATTCACAGCAGTAGTGACGTCGTCTGCTTAATATCCCGGTAAAGATCGTTACAAATCAGAAGTATATATATATAATATATATACTTCTGCTTTGTAGTGATCTTTACTGGGATCCTGCCCACGGCAAGTTATCTTTTCACCCACTTTTCTTCATATTTTCCCTATACTTTCTTTGGCATTATTGTCTGTTATATCTCATTATTTTGAGAACACACAGAAAAGCGAGCCCTTAAGTATACACTTTTTTCCTTAATATATATATATATATATATATATATATATATATATATATATATATATATATATATATATATATTGTGATGAGTTCAATTTGTTAAAGTGCTAAGCAGTCGTCCCTGAAATTATTGACTTCTAAGAACAGAGATTGAGGTCCATTACGTCAAACTTCTGCACTTAAGAAGTTCGTCATCCATAAACAGGAAGGCATTTTGAATACACTTCTTGGGCCGACGCAGCATCATAAGTGTTTCCTACTTATAATGAACACATGCTGCTTGTTATACTTGTACGGTAAGATATAATTATGCAGGCTTCTCCTGAACAGAAATTTCGCCCTTTGGCAGTTTAGCGTTTTCTCTGATTTCATCATCTTACCTCAGAGTTCATATCTTCATCCTCAGCAAGTGTCTGTGCCACATCAAGAAGAACTTCACTGAGATGAATGGCCTCTTCAGCTGCACTGCTGAACACTGCAGGAGCAGTTGAGTCCTCCTCGACAAGCGTTTGGCCGTTCACTAAAAACAACCGGCACGTGAGCATCATTGTTCGAGCCCCATTTTTGTTGTAATCTAGAAGTACATCTCTTCAGTGTTTATATTTTCCAGTACAAAAATGCCAAGTGCCTTGCTCAGGGAGGAATTCGTGAACAGGCAATTGCTTGCAGAGAGCTCTGTGTCATAACTGGATTATGCAGATGACACACCACAATCACACATGGACATTGACGTAAAAGTCCCAGCTGGCAAAGTTTGAAATACTATTCAATGTTTTTAGTGGACATAACCTTAATATAGCGCTCATCAGTATTGTGAGAACAGAGGATTTTTTGATAGCTAAAGCACTTAATATTTCATCAGTATATTATAAAGTCAACACTACGCTGCTAAGATTTGTCGAAAGACACTTTCAAAATGAAAAAGCACACGCGTGCAATACAACTCATATGAACAATGAATACCGTGCAAACAGTTGAACCCTACGTAGTGCCACGTTTGCAGTTTTACGTAGAGCCCAAAAGTTTTGAATGGAGCGTGGGCAAGGGTAGTTATTGACGAAAATACAAATATTGTGTAAGTTGTATTTGAATTCAGTTCCTAAAAGCGATTGCATTGACATTCGCGTAGCATTTAAGGTTTTGTGATTGTCGGGGACTACAGTAAATTGTTTCTCGTACATACCGGAAAAAGCGAAGAGGGCCAAAACAAAAATTGCGGCGATTGTCTGCCTCATGGTCTGAAATAGAAGGGAAAGCATTATATTTTTAGACAATCATAACAGTTATTATTGATTACGCAGTATAACTCAAGTTAATTCTCGTGATTCTTCCGTTAACCTTCTCAAGGTGATTAACTCTAATGTTAGGAAGTAAATATTTACAAAAAAAGTTTTATTGCAAGGGGTTTCGTTAAGTTTTAAAAGTTGCTTTTATATATCTGCTGTTATTAGGGTCAGCATTCTATGATTGAACCGGTCTTCTCATTCATCAGGCTGATAATCCTGACACGTGCAATGCATGCGAATCCATGACTCACAATATTTACAAAAAGTTTTTTTTTATTTTGAGTAAACTTCATATGAGATTCACAAGATTTGCACGGAATAACTGTCATAGAACCTTTCATTTGCTAACAATGTCACATACGGCACCTTTATTTCACGTAAATTTTTAGAGATTCTCAAGGTTTGCACAGAATAACTGTCATAGAACCTTTCATTTGCTAACGATGTCACATACGGCACCCTTATGTCACGTAAATTTTTAGTTTTGAGTCAGCTCTCGCGCGCGTACCCCTCTCCATCCTTTTATTCTCGCCCCGCTTTATGTACGAGGCTTGAAGACAAATAGCCGCCAACAAGCATTACCAATCACGTTTGTTTGTTTGTTTACATTCGCTGCAGTTCGTCTCACTAGTGAGCCCTAAGGGCTTTCAGAAAATGGTGCCATTCATACCATGTCGATGACTGTTCGGAGCATTTACTACCGAAATCAATAGACCTAATAAGCTACTTCGCAACGAAATACTTTATTTCATAGAGGACAGTGTCACATAGTAAGTTATGGTCATTATTGCCCTCTTCTAACACCTTCACAAGCGTCCAGCATTCACATCACACAAGTTCTATTAGACTCTATTCGGTTCACTTTTTCGCGTCCCGTTAACTGGTGAACTTGCTGTAACCCTAATGTGAGCGCTGTAGAGTTAGTATGGCGACATTTTCTAAGATTTGACAGTCGCACCCCAAAATGCAACAAATCCTATAAAAATCATACTCTACACCAGTATCATACGCTCACTGCCGAAGTACACAGTGCCGTAATTGCGAGTCCACTTACCAAGTTTCAAGTAGCCACAGGTGAACTTCCAGAGATATTTCGAGCTCAACTCTGTGTATCACATGCTGCAAACATCGCTTTTATAGTTTCTAATCTAGGTGACCTATATTCTTTATCGCTCTCAGGTATGCTTCTTTGACAAGGTCAATGGTAGAAAATTAGCTAACATACAAATTCTTAGATGCCACTCCTATTGAGATGGGAATGGACATTGTCCATTGTACTGAGAGGTTAAACGCCCTTCAATCTGAAGATGCTGTCACGCTGCAAGTAAGATCTCAGTCGTTGCCTAGATTAGAAATGATGACTTCTGGTATTCAAGATACACAATACAATAGGCTACTGATTATTTTGTGCAACAAAGGAAATTGTGTCCGGTACTATTCAGGTGTGGGTAAATGTGTGTTCGCGTAATAGCTGATATGAATAAAGGTATAACATAGCGTCACTGCAGCAAAATTGAAGTACAAAAACTATTAGGTGTGATGAAAAAGGTGAAATTAGATCTCGCAAATGATTAGCACAAGCATGTTAACATAACCCGAGAGATCAGTAATCACACAAAAAATGTGTTATTACGATAGAGAAGCAAGGACATAAAACGAAGTGTGACAGCGCTTCGACGTAGTTTATTTGCACTTACATTGGTTGAGATCTCTAAAATAAGACTTATCGTCAAAAAATCTCAATCGTTTCATTGTGTATTTTCCGCGAAGTTTCTTCACAGGCTAGCACAATTCAGAAGCAGTGTGCACGTTGCAACAAAAATTGCGATTGGTATTTCTAAAGTTTCTCTGTAAGGTAACTCAGTGCCTGTGGTCTAAAAGTACATGTTAAATCTACTCAAAACGTGCAATATTGCGTGGAGAAGCCAGCCATCGCTTTAAGCGTGATACCAGATGATTCACACAATGAGTGGGTGTTTCAAAGGCTCACAAGTCACAACGAGTACTGACATATTCAATCATGATCAGCTGCGAAAAGTTCAACGAGGGAGGCAGTTGCTTTGGTTCGCGTGTTGCTTTGCTGACACGTGGTAGGCCCTTCACCAATTCACAACAAGAATTAAGGCGTATTGGTCATCTAACAACTTTACTCGAAGTAGGCCTTCTAGGATATTTTGAAAGGGCTAACGTTACGTGCCGAGTAGTTCCCTCTCTAGTGGCATGGTTAGCGAATGCACCGAAAACCAAAGCAGGCTAGAAATTGGGCAGGCATTGAGCACGGGTTGTGGTTTCGTTATCGCATTCTACTCTGGAAGTTGAAGCTCAAGCATTCTTCAACCTTTGCAGTCGAAGATAGCTTTTGAGGTCCCCTGAAAACGGCTATGCGTAACCGCTGCTGTCCGCGGACCTCCATTTCTGAATATGTTTAAGGCATCATGCGACAGTGACCTAGCCAAGGGGTGCGTTAGGGGGGTTCAATTCTTTCATTAAACTTTACGTGCACCCCCCCTTCCCCTCCAGCCAACTACCCACCTTTTTTTCGTCTC